>NC_056736.1:4473762-4597699 GCF_019279795.1 Protopterus annectens | reverse complement strand
ATACTTGTGCACCTCTGTTTTCCATAAAAACAAAAAAAAAAATCTTGTTTTTCCCACTTTTCTGAGATTTAAAAAAGTTCAGCGACAGATTTGCTGTTCTGAACTGTTTGTAAGTTTCTTGGAGGCCATTGTTTGCTTGGGCTAAAGGGAAGTCTCTGTGTTCATCAGTGGCAGTGATAAACATTTACCAGCCTGCCGGCCCCTTTGGTAGTGGTTACTGCCTTGAAACTGTAGTTTTATTGGCCATTTTGGGTCAATTCCAAACCCCTTGATCTCCCTCTCTTAAAACCCGATTGCCTCGTGGTTTTGGCATCTTTTTAGACTTGGCTGTTTGTGACGCACCCACCAAGAGGAGAAAATGCTGAGAGAAGAAAGGAGCCACTTTTGAGATTTTAAGTATTTTGCTTCAGATTATTTCTTAAGTTTTTCCGCATTGCTGCCTACTTTTGAGCATTTTCTGGCTTGTTACACTTGATTTCTGTGTTGGTACATGTATTTAGAAGACAACCTAGAGCTGATTACTGAATTTCCTGCGTGCACTTATTTTTATAATCATTTTTTTCTCACAACTTGCATTTGATCTGTCTCTGGCCTAGCACTCAAGTGTGGGGTTATTTACTGCACTGTTCTAACTTGTTGATACTTGTGAACCTCTATTTTCCTTAAAAAAACAAAAAAACAAAAAACCCTTGCTTTTTTCCCACTTTTCTGATATTTAAAAACGTTTAGCTACAGATTTGCTGTTTTGAACTGTTTGTAAGTTTCTTGGAGGCCATTGTTTGCTTGGGCTAAAGGGAAGTCTCTGTGTTCATCAATGGCAGTGATAAACATTGACCAGCCTGCCGGCCCCTGTGGGAGTGGTTACTGCCTTGAAACTGTAGATTTATTTGTCATTTTGGGTCAATTCCAAACTCCTTGATCTCCCTCTCTTAAAACCCGATTGCCTCATGGTTTTGGCATCTTTTCGGACTTGTTCTCTGTTGGTGAAACACCCACCAAGAGGAGAAAATGCTGAGAGAAGAAAGGAGCCACTTTTGAGATTTTAAGTATTTTGCTTCAGATTATTTTTTAAGTTTTTCTGCATTGCCGCCTACGTTTGAGCATTTTCTGGCTTGTTAAACTGAATTTGTGTGTTGGTAACTGTATTTAGAACACAACCTAGAGCTGATAACTGAATTTCCTGTGTGCACTTATTTTTAAAATCGTTTTTCTTAAAACTTGCATTTTATCTGTCTCTGGCCTAGCATTCAAGTGTGGGGTCATTTACTGCACTCTTCTAACTTGTTGATACTTGTGCACCTCTGCTTTCCGTAAAAAAACAAACAAAAAAAAACTCTTGCTTTTTTCCCCACTTTTCTGAGATTTAAAAAAGTTCAGCGACAGATTTGCTGTTCTGAAATGTTTGTAAGTTTCTTGGAGGCCATTGTTTGCTTGGGCTAAAGGGAAGTCTCTGTGTTCATCAGTGGCAGTGATAAACATTTACCAGCCGCCGGCCCCTTTGGGAGTGGTTACTGCTTTGAAACTGTAGTTTTATTGGCCATTTTGGGTCAATTCCAAACTCCTTGATCTCCCTCTCTTAAAACCCGATTGCCTCGTGGTTTTGGCATCTTTTTGGACTTGTTGGCTATTGGTGACGCACCCACCAAGAGGAGAAAATGCTGAGAAAAGAAAGGAGCCACTTTTGAGATTTTAAGTATTTTGCTTCAGATTATTTGTTAAGTTTTTCTGCATTGCCACCTACTTTTGAGCATTTTCTGGCTTGTTAAACTTGATTTCTGTGTTGGTAACTGTATTTAGAACACAACCTAGAGCTGATTACTGAATTTCCTGCGTGCACTTATTTTTAAAATCATTTTTTCTTAAAACTTGCATTTTATCTGTCTCTGGCCTAGCACTTAAGTGTGGGGTCATTTACTGCACTGTTCTAACTTGTTGAGACTTGAGAACCTCTGTTTTCCTTAAAAAAAAAAAACAGAAAAATCTTGCTTTTTTCCCACTTTTCTGAGATTTAAAAAAGTTCAGTTACAGATTTGCTGTTCTGAACTTTTTGTAAGTTTTTGGAGGCAGTTTTTTGCTTGGGCTAAAGGGATGTCTCTGTGTTCATCAGTGTCAGTGATAAACATTGAGCAGCCTGCCTGCCCCTGTGGGAGTGGTTACTGCTTTGAAACAGTAGTTTTATTGCCCATTTTGGGTCAATTCCAAACTCCTTGATCTCCCTCTTTTAAAACACGATTGCCTCATGGTTTTGGCATCTTTTTGGACTTGTTGGCTATTGGTGAAGCACCCACCAAGAGGAGAAAACACTGAGAGAAGAAAGGAGCCACTTTTGAGATTTTAAGTATTTTGCTTCAGAGTATTTGTTAAGTTTTTCTGCATTGCCACCTACTTTTGAGCATTTTCTGGCTTGTTAAACTTGATTTCTGTGTTGGTAACTGTATTTAGAACACAACCTAGAGCTGATTACTGAATTTCCTGCGTGCACTTATTTTTAAAATTGTTTTTTTTTCTTAAAACTTGCATTTTATCTGTCTCTGGCCTAGCACTTAAGTGTGGGGTCATTTACTGCACTGTTCTAACTTGTTGATACTTGTGCACCTCTGCTTTCCTTAAAAAAACAAAAAAAAAATCTTAATTTTTTCCTACTTTTCTGAGATTTAAAAAAGTTCAGCGACAGATTTGCTGTTCTGAACTGTTTGTAAGTTTCTTGGAGGCCATTGTTTGCTTGGGCTAAAGGGAAGTCTCTGTGTTCATCAGTGGCAGTGATAAACATTTACCAGCCTGCCGGCCCCTGTGGGAGTGGCTACTGCCTTGAAACTGTAGTTTTATTGGCCATTTTGGGTAAATTCCAAACTCCTTGATCTCCCTCTCTTAAAACCCGATTGCCTTGTGGTTTTGGCATCTTTTTGGGGTTGTTGGCTGTTGGTGAAGCACCCACCAAGAGGAGAAAATGCTGAGAGAAGAAAGGAGCCACTTTTGAGATTTTAAGTATTTTGCTTCAGATAATTTGTTAAGTTTTTCTGCATTGCCGCCTACTTTTGAACATTTTCTGGCTTGTTAAACTTGATTTCTGTGTTGGTAACTGCATTTAGAACACAACCTAGAGCTGATTACCGAATTTCCTGCGTGCACTTATTTTTAAAATCATTTTTTTCTTAAAACATACATTTTATCTGTCTCTGGCCTAGCACTCAAGTGTGGGGTCATTTACTGCACTGTTCTAACTTGTTAATACTTGTGTACCTCTGTTTTCCATAAAAAATCAAACAAAAAAAAAACTCTTGCTTTTTTCCCACTTTTCTGAGATTTAAAAAAGTTCAGCAACAGATTTGCTGTTCTGAACTGTTTGTAAGTTTCTAGGAGGCCATTGTTTGCTTTGGTTAAAGGGAAGTCTCTGTGTTCATCAGTGGCAGTGATAAACAATGAGCAGCCTGACTGCCCCTGTGGGAGTGGTTACTGCCTTGAAACTGTAGTTTTAATGGCCATTTTGGGTCAATTCCAAACTCCTTGATCTCCCTCTCTTAAAACCCGATTCCCTCGTGGTTTTGGCATCTTTTCGGACCTGCTGGCTGTTGGTGAAGCACCCACCAAGAGGAGAAAACGCTGAGAGAAGAAAGGAGCCACTTTTGAGATTTTAAGTATTTTGCTTCCGATTATTTGTTAAGTTTTTCTGCATTGCTGCCTGCGTTTGAGCATTTTCTGGCTTGTTAAACTTGATTTCTGTGTTGGTAACTGTATTTAGAACACAACCTAGAGCTGATTACTGAATTTCCTGTGTGCACTTATTTTTAAAATCGTTTTATTCTTAAAACTTGCATTTTATCTGTCTCTGGCCTAGCACTCAAGTGTGGGGTCATTTACTGCACTGTTCTAACTTGCTGATACTTGTGAATTTCTGCTTTCCTTAAAAAAACAAAAAAACAAAATCTTGCTTTTTCCCACTTTTCTGAGATTTAAAAAAAGGTCAGTTACAGATTTGCTGTTCTGAACTGTTTGTAAGTTTCTTGGAGACCATTGTTTGCTTGGGCTAAAGGGAAGTCTCTGTGTTCATCAGTGGCAGTGATAAACATTGAGCAGCCTGCCTGCCCCTGTGGGAGTGGTTACTGCCTTGAAACTGTAGTTTTATTGGCCATTTTGGGTCAATTCCAAACTCCTTGATCTCCCTCTCTTAAAGCCCAATTCCCTCGTGGTTTTGGCATCTTTTCAGACTTGTTGGCTGTTGGTGAAGCACACACCAAGAGGAGAAAATGCTGAGAGAAGAAAGGAGCTACTTTTGAGATTTTAAGTATTTTGCTTCAGATTATTTGTTAAGTTTTTCTACATTGCCGCCTACTTTTGAGCATTTTCTGGCTTTTTAAACTTGATTTCTGTGCTGGTAACTGTATTTACAACACAACCTAGAGCTGATTATTGAATTTCCTGCGTCCACTTATTTTTAAAATCGTTTCTTTCTTAAAACTTGCATTTTGTCTGTCTCTGGCCTAGCACTCAAGTGTGGGGTCATTTACTGCACTGTTCTAACTTGTTGATACTTGTGAACCTCTGCTTTCCTTAAAAAAACAAAAAACAAAAAAATCTTGCTTTTTTCCCACTTTTCTGAGATTTAAAAAAGTTCAGTTACAGATTTGCTGTTCTGAGCTGTTTGTAAGTTTCTTGGAGGCCATTGTTTGCTTGGGCTAAAGGGAAGTCTCTGTGTTCATCAGTGGCAGTGATAAACATTGAGCAGCCTGCCTGCACCTGTGGGAGTGGTTACTGCCTTGAAACTGTAGTTTTATTGGCCATTGTAGGTCAATTCCAAACTCATTGATCTCCCTCTCTTAAAGCCGGATTGCCTCATGGTTTTGTCATCTTTTCGGACTTGTTGGCTGTTGGTGAAGCACCCACCAAGAGGAGAATACACTGAGAGAAGAAAGGAGCCACTTTTGAGATTTTAAGTATTTTGCTTCAGATTATTTAAGTTTTTCTGTATTGCTGCCTGCTTTTGAGCATTTTCTGGCTTGTTAAACTTGATTTCTGTGTTGGTAACTGTATTAATAACACAACCTAGAGCTGATTACTGAATTTCCTGCGTGCACTTATTTTTAAAATCGTTTTTTTCTTAAAACTTGCATTTTATCTGTTTCTGGCCTAGCACTCAAGTGTGGGGTCATTTGCTGCACTGTTCTAACTTATTGATACTTGTGAACCTCTGCTTTCCTTAAAAAACAAAAAAACAAAAAAATCTTGCTTTTTTCCCACTTTTCTGAGATTTAAAAAAGTTCAGTTACAGATTTGCTGTTCTGAACCGTTTGTAAGTTTCTTGTTGGCCATTATTTGCTTGGGTTAAAGGGAAGTCTCAGTTTTCATCAGTGGCAGTGATAAACATTTAGCAGCCTGCCTGCCCCCTGTGTGAGTAGTTACTGCCTTGAAACTGTAGTTTTATTGGCCATTTTGGGTCAGTTCCAAACTCCTTGATCTCCCGCTCTTAAAACCCGATTTGGCATCTTTTCGGACTTGTTGGCTGTTGGTGAAGCACTCACTAAGAGGAGAAAATGCTGAGAGAAGAAAGGAGCCACTTTTGAGATTTTAAGTATTTTGCTTCAGATTATTTGTTAAGCTTTTCTGCATTGCCGCCTACTTTTGAGCATTTTCTGGTTTGTTACACTTGATTTCTGTGTTGATAACTGTATTTAGAACACAACCTAGAGCTGATTACTGAATCTCCTGCGTGCACTTATTTTTAAAATCGTTTTTTTCTTAAAACTTGCATTTTATCTGTCTCTGGCCTAGCACTCAAGTGTGGGGTCATTTACTGCACTGTTCTAACTTGTTGATACTTGTGAACCTCTGCCTTCCTTAAAAAAACAAAAAAATCGTGCTTTTTCCCACTTTTCTGAGATTTAAAAAAGTTCAGTTGCAGATTTGCTGTTCTGAACTGTTTGTAAGTTTCTTGGAGGCCGTTGTTTGCTTGGGCTAAAGGGAAGTCTCTGTGTTCATCAGTGGCAGTGATAAACATTGAGCAGCCTACCTGCCCTGTGGGAGTAGTTACTGCCTTGAAACTGTAGCTTTATTGGCCATTTTGGGTCAATTCCAAACTCCTTGATCTCCCACTCTTAAAACCCAATTGCCTCGTTGTTTTGCCATGTTTTCGGACTTGTTGGCTGTTAGTGAAGCACCCATCAAGAGGAGAAAACACTGAGAGAAGAAAGGAGCCACTTTTGATATTTTAAGTATTTTGCTTCAGATTATTTGTTAAGTTTTTCTGCATTGCCACCTACTTTTGAGCATTTTCTGGCTTGTTAAACTTGATTTCTCTGTTGGTAACTGTATTTAGAACACAACCTAGAGCTGATTACTGAATTTCCTGCGTGCACTTATTTTTAAAATTGTTTTTTCTTAAAACTTGCATTTTATCTGTCTCTGGCCTAGCACTCAAGTGTGGGGTCATTTACTGCACTGTTCTAACTTGTTGATACTTGTGCACCTCTGCTTTCCATAAAAAAACAAAAAAAAAACCTCTTGCTTTTTTCCCACTTTTCTGAGATTTAAAAAAGTTCAGCGACAGATTTGCTGTTCTGAACTGTTTGTAAGTTTCTTGGAGGCCATTGTTTGCTTGGGCTAAAGGGAAGCCTCTGTGTTCATTAGTGGCAGTAATAAACATTTACCAGCCTGTCGGCCCATTTGGGAGTGGTTACTGCCTTGAAACTGTAGTTTTATTGGCCATTTTGGGTCAATTCCAAACTCCTTGATCTCCCTCTCTTAAAACCCAATTGCCTCATGGTTTTGGCATCTTTTTGGACTTGTTGGCTGTTGGTGAAGCACCCACCAAGAGGAGAAAACGCTGAGAGAAGAAAGGAGCCACTTTTGAGATTTTAAGTATTTTGCTTCAGATTATTTGTTAAGTTTTTCTGCATTGCCGCCTACTTTAGAGCATTTTATGGCTTGTTAAACTTGATTTCTGTGTTGGTAAATGTATTTAGAAGACAAGCTAGAGCTGATTACTGAATTTCCTGCGTGCACTTATTTTTAAAATTGTTTTTTTCTTAAAACGTGCATTTTATCTGTCTCTGGCCTAGCACTCAAGTGTGGGGTCATTTACTGCACTGTTCTAACTTATTGATACTTGTGAACCTCTATTTTCCTTAAAAAAAACAAACAAAAAAATAAACAAAAAAATCTTGCTTTTTTCCACTTTTCTGAGATTTAAAAAAGTTCAGTTACAGATTTGCTGTTCTGAACTGTTTGTAAGTTTCTTGGAGGCCATTATTTGCTTGGGTTAAAGGGAAGTCTCAGTTTTCATCAGCGGCAGTGATAAACATTGAGTAGCCTGCCTGCCCCTGTGGGAGTGGTTACTGCTTTGAAACAGTAGTTTTATTGGCCATTTTGGGTCAATTCCAAACCCCTTGCCCTCCCTCTCTCAAAACCCGATTGCCTTGTGGTTTTGGCATCTTTTTGGAGTTGTTGGCTGTTGGTGAAGCACCCACCAAGAGGAGGAAATGCTGAGAGAAGAAAGGAGCCACGTTTGAGATTTTAAGTATTTTGCTTCAGATTATTTGTTAAGTTTTTCTGCATTGCTGCCTACTTTTGAGCATTTTCTGGTTTGTTAAACTTGACTTCTGTGTTGATAACTGTATTTAGAACACAACCTAGAGCTGATTACTGAATCTCCTGCGTGCACTTATTTTTAAAATAGTTTTTTTCTTAAAACTTGCATTTTATCTGTGTCTGGCCTAGCACTCAAGTGTGGGGTCATTTGCTGCACTGTTCTAACTTATTGATACTTGTGAACCTCTGCTTTCCTTAAAAAAACAAACAAAAAAAAAATCTTGCTTTTTTCTCACTTTTCTGAGATTTAAAAAAGTTCAGTTACAGATTTGCTGTTCTGAACTGTTTGTAAGTTTCTTGGAGGCCATTGTTTGCTTGGGCTAAAGGGAAGTCTCTGTGTTCATCAGTGGCAGTGATAAACATTTACCAGCCTGCCGGCCCCTGTGGGAGTGGTTACTGCCTTGAAACTGTAGTTTTATTGGCCATTTTGGGTAAATTCCAAACTCCTTGCTCTCCCTCTCTTAAAACCCGATTGCCTTGTGGTTTTGGCATCTTTTTGGAGTTGTTGGCTGTTGGTGAAGCACCCACCAAGAGGAGAAAATGCTGAGAGAAGAAAGGAGCCACTTTTGAGATTTTAAGTATTTTGCTTCAGATTATTTGTTAAGTTTTTTCTGCATTGCCGCCTACTTTTGAGCATTTTCTGGCTTGTTAAACTTGATTTCTGTGTTGGTAACTGTATTTAGAACACAACCTAGAGCTGATTACCGAATTTCCTGTGTGCACTTATTTTTAAAATCGTTTTTTTCTTAAAACTTGCATTTTATCTGTCTCTGGCCTAGCAGTCAAGTGTGGGGTCATTTACTGCACTGTTCTAACTTGTTGATACTTGTGCACCTCTGTTTTCCATAAAAAAAACAAACAAAAAAAAACTCTTGTTTTTTCCCACTTTTCTGAGATTTAAAAAAGTTCAGCGACAGATTTGCTGTTCTGAACTGTTTGTAAGTTTCTTGGAGGCCATTGTTTGCTTGGGCTAAAGGGAAGTCTCTGTGTTCATCAGTGGCAGTGATAAACATTTACCAGCCTGCCGGCCCCTTTGGTAGTGGTTACTGCCTTGAAACTGTAGTTTTATTGGCCATTTTGGGTCAATTCCAAACCCCTTGATCTCCCTCTCTTAAAACCCGATTGCCTCGTGGTTTTGGCATCTTTTTAGACTTGTTGGCTGTTGGTGACGCACCCACCAAGAGGAGAAAATGCTGAGAGAAGAAAGGAGCCACTTTTGAGATTTTAAGTATTTTGCTTCCGATTATTTGTTAAGTTTTTCTGCATTGCCGCCTACTTTAGAGCATTTTATGGCTTGTTAAACTTGATTTCTGAGTTGGTAAATGTATTTAGAAGACAAGCTAGAGCTGATTATTGAATTTCCTGCGTGCACTTATTTTTAAAATTGTTTTTTTCTTAAAACTTGCATTTTATCTGTCTCTGGCCTAGCACTCAAGTGTGGGGTCATTTACTGCACTGTTCTAACTTATTGATACTTGTGAACCTCTATTTTCCTTAAAACAAACAAACAAAAAAAAAAAATAACCAAAAAAATCTTGCTTTTCCCCACTTTTCTGAGATTTAAAAAAGGTCAGTTACAGATTTGCTGTTCTGAACTGTTTGTAAGTTTCTTGGAGACCATTGTTTGCTTGGGCTAAAGGGAAGTCTCTGTGTTCATCAGTGGCAGTGATAAACATTGAGTAGCCTGCCTCCCCCTGTGGGAGTGGTTACTGCCTTGAAACTGTACTTTTATTGGCCATTTTGGGTCAATTCCAAACTCCTTGATCTCCCTCTCTTAAAACCCGATTGCCTCATGGTTTTGGCATCTTTTCGGACTTGTTGGCTGTTGGTGAAGCACCCACCAAGAGGAGAAAATGCTGAGAGAAGAAAGGAGCCACTTTTGAAATTTTAAGTATTTTACTTCAGATTATTTGTTAAGCTTTCTGCATTGCCACCTACTTTTGAGCATTTTCTGGTTTGTTAAACTTGATTTCTGTGTTGATAACTGTATTTAGAGCACAACCTAGAGCTGATTACCGAATTTCCTGCGTGCACTTATTTTTAAAATCGTTTTTTTCTTAAAACTTGCATTTTATCTGTCTCTGGCCTAGCACTCAAGTGTGGGGTCATTTACTGCACTGTTCTAACTTGTTGATACTTGTGCACCTCTGTTTTCCATAAAAAGCAAACAAAAAAAAACTCTTGTTTTTTCCCACTTTTCTGAGATTTAAAAAAGTTCAGCGACAGATTTGCTGTTCTGAACTGTTTGTAAGTTTCTTGGAGGCCATTGTTTGCTTGGGATAAAGGGAAGTCTCTGTGTTCATCAGTGGCAGTGATAAACATTTACCAGCCTGCCGGCCCCTTTGGTAGTGGTTACTGCCTTGAAACTGTAGTTTTATTGGCCATTTTGGGTCAATTCCAAACCCCTTGATCTCCCTCTCTTAAAACCCGATTGCCTCGTGGTTTTGGCATCTTTTTAGACTTGTTGGCTGTTGGTGACGCACCCACCAAGAGGAGAAAATGCTGAGAGAAGAAAGGAGCCACTTTTGAGATTTTAAGTATTTTGCTTCAGATTATTTGTTAAGTTTTTCCGCATTGCTGCCTACTTTTGAGCATTTTCTGGCTTGTTAAACTTGATTTCTGTGTTGGTACATGTATTTAGAAGACAACCTAGAGCTGATTACTGAATTTCCTGCGTGCACTTATTTTTATAATCATTTTTTTCTCACAACTTGCATTTGATCTGTCTCTGGCCTAGCACTCAAGTGTGGGGTTATTTACTGCACTGTTCTAACTTGTTGTAAGTTTCTTGGATGCCATTGTTTGCTTGGGCTAAAAGGAAGTCTCTGTGTTCATCAGTGGCAGTGATAAACATTGAGATGCCTGCCTGCCCCTGTGGGAGTGGTTACTGCCTTGAAACTGTAGTTTTTATTGGCCATTTTGGGTCAATTCCAAACTCCTTGATCTCCCTCTCTTAAAACCCGATTGCGTCATGGTTTTGGCATCTTTTCGGACTTGTTGGCTGTTGATGAAGCACCCACCAAGAGGAGGAAATGCTGAGAGAAGAAAGGAGCCACTTTTGAGATTTTAAGTATTTTGCTTCAGATTATTTGTTGTTATTTTGCATTGCCACCTACTTTTCAGCATTTTCTGGTTTGTTAAACTTAATTTCTGTGTTGGTAACTGTATTTAGAACACAACCTAGATCTGATTACTGAATTTCCTGTGTGCACTTATTTTTAAAATCTTTTTTTCTTAAAACTTGCATTTTATCTGTCTCTGGCCTAGCACTCAAGCGTGGGGTCATTTACTGCACTGTTCTAACTTGTTGATACTTGTGAACCTCTGCTTTCCTTAACAAAACAAAAAAAAAAAACAAAAAAATCTTGCTTTTTTCCCACTTTTCTGAGATTTAAAAATGTTCAGCTACAGATTTGCTGTTCTGAAGTGTTTGTAAGTTTCTTGGAGACCATTGTTTGCTTGGGTTAAAGGGAAGTCTCTGTGTTCATCAGTGGCAGTGATAAACAATGAGCAGCCTGCCTGCCCCTGTGGGAGTGGTTACTGCCTTGAAACTGTAGTTTTATTGGCCATTTTGGGTCAATTCTAAACTCCTTGGTTCCCTCTCTTAAAACCCTCTTTTGCAAGGTTTTGTGCATTTTTGTGCATAGCGCAACACCGGGCAGCGCCGCCTAATTGGGTTTAAACTATTCCTGGCTCCACAAAGTCTGCTCTTTACTTTTTCCCTTAGAACTGCTCTATCTCTCAAATTAAACAGCATATTCTCATTCTAAGGCCCCTCACTGGTCCAAATAAGTAATCTTACAAGTTAGCACTAATAAACCATAAGCACTACTTACTCTTATACTCTCTGCGATTACCTTGTCCCCTATTGGTCCGTTTTAATTCTGTTCCCTATATTACTCTAGCATGTCCAAAGGTCAGTCAATGGTTTCCTCTCCAGTCCAGCTGGTGAATCTGGGAATTTTGAGGCAATGTTACAACTGTCTCATGTACACGGACAACCCTCTCCTCCTCCAAACAGGTTCAAATATATGTGAGAGATGCAACCATATAGCCAAACTGGAGGCTGAGCTCTCTCATCTCAAAACTGGTGTAATCAGTCAGGAGGAGAAGGTAACCTCACACAACACAACTCCAGTATCACATAGTCCCACCACAACAGCAAACCAAACACATAAAAACACAAAAACATACTCGGAGACTCTAATTAAAAATCTACCTAAGCAACAGAGACCTCCAAAGCAGACATCCAAGCAAACACTACCCCAAAATGAAACACATACAACACATAACACACAAAGTCAGTGTGCCAAGCAGTCACAGCCCTTAAGGCTGAATAACACACCTGATACTCTTGTAATAGGTGACTCTATTGTCAGACACACTGACGTCCCACTCACCAGGCTGAATAAAGAGAAGGTCACAGTGAGCTGCCTGTCGGGTGCTAGGATCCGCCACATAACGCAAGCACTCAAATCACTCCAAAGCAAATACAAATATGACTCAGTCATTGTACATGCTGGCATGAATGACCTGAGACGTACCTCCCTCGACTACATGAAAAGAGACATAGAGGAGCTCTCTGATCATGTAGCCCAGGCCAGTATGACCCTGACCTTGAGTAGCATCTTACCCTCACCTAGGATGATGCCACAGTATAAAGACAAAATGATCGATTTTAACAAGTGGCCAAAATTTTGGTGTAATTCAAAGGGGATCCAGTGTCTGTCAGCCTGGGATGACATGCTCGACAAGCCACGTTGCTTTGCTAGGGACGGCTTGCACCTGTCACCCCTGGCCTTTTGGATATTGGCAAAGGCTCTTGCCACCCCCATAGTGCCTTTTTTAGGCAAGGCTCAAAAGTCAAACCCACCTCCATAGACAGCACAAGGAACAAGAAACTAAGGGTAATGCTGCTAAACACCAGAAGTCTTAACCTCAAGATGCATGCACTCGAAGCTCTCCTCAGTATGGAGAACATTGATATCTGTGCAGTGACAGAAACCTGGTTCAAGGCTCCTGAGAGCACCCCAGCACTACCAGGTTATACCTCATATCATGCTTTTCGGCCCCAAAACCCAGACCGAACCACAAAAGGAGGGGGAGTTTCCATATTTATCAAGGATATCCACACCTCAAGGTTAGTGGCATTGCACAAAGTATCGGAGAAAATCCATGTGCAACTGACAGTGGGCAAGACTGCTTTTCGGTTCATAGCACCCTCTCAAAGTCAGGAATCCCACTCGGCTTTCCTGAAAACATTAGAGAACATGAAGATCTCTCCGAACACCATTATATTGGGTGACTTCAACTACCCAAACATAGACTGGGAGCATTACTCAAACCCCAGCACCTTAGCCCAAATGTTCCTGGAATTTATAAACTCAAATGCTATGGAACAACTAGTCACCACTCCCACAAGAGGGGAAAACATACTAGACCTGATCATTACCAACATGGGGACTCTATAATCCATACCAGAAGTATATCCCTCATTGGTAAGATCAGACCATAAATTAATTTCATTGGATATCCACATCCCGACCTCACCCCCAGCCCAGAAAACCACAGTGAAAAACTTCTGAAAAGTGAACTTCACACTTCTAAAAACCGAAGTGGAATCCTTCAAGGCCCCAGGTCCAGTGGAAACTATGGCCCAAACTGCAGAATCCTATATAAACACATTCTATGGACATCTCCAGGAATGCATGGATCATGCTATCCCAAACAAAATCAAGACCCAATCATCCAAAGGCAGGCGTCCAGTCTGGTGGACCCCAGCCATAAATAAACTGTACAACAGAAGGAGGAAGCTACTACATGATAGAGCAAAATCCCTAAAAGGGAAGGCATCTCTGATCTGTACTAGCCAAAAATTACGATCCCTCATAAAATCCTCCAAGGCCAGCTTCAAGGGAAAAATTGCACAGGACACTAAAGACAATCATAAGGCTTTTTTCAGTTATGTTAGGAACCTGGGATGCAACTCCCAGACTTGTTCTGAGTTGATCCTAAACGACAAAAAATACACTGAACCCACAGACATCGCCAATATCCTGGCAGACAGGTTCAGTGCAAACATCTCCACCCCCTCCCCCCCAAAAGAGCAAGTTTCTATCCCAGCAGAGTGCAGCTTCCCAAACATCTCTGATGCTCAGGTGAAGGCCGCCCTCTCCAAAGCAAAAAACACTGCTTCCATGGGACCAGATGGTGTCCTGGGTTGTGTCCTACATGAACTCCAAGAAGAACTAATCCCTCAAGTAAAACTGCTGTACAATCTCAGCCTCACTACAGGATATGTGCCCAAAGAATGGTGTACAGCAACAGTGGTCCCACTCCACAAAGGTGGTGCCTCTACAGACCCTGGAAACTATCGCCCCATAAGCCTGACTAGCTTAGTCTGCAAGGCTATGGAGAGGATCATCATGGAACTCATAAACAAAGACATTGGGGACCTAGAGACACTAGATCCTACCCAATTTGGCTTTGTCAAGGGCAGATCCTGCCTTTTGAACCTGGTCGACTTCTTCGAAACAGTCACCAAGGCCATAGATGAAGGGAAGGTAGTCCACACAGCCTATCTGGATCTCACAAAGGCATTTGACACAATACCCCACTCGGGCATCATAGATAAGCTATCCAGCCTAAATATAAACCCCTATGTCACAAGATGGGTCACAAACTGGCTCAAAGACAGAACCCACAGTGTCAGAGTTGCTGGAGCCATGTCAGAATCGAAACCGGTCACAAGTGGCGTCCCACAAGGTTCTGTCCTGGGACCTCTCTTGTTCAGTATTTACTTTTCTGAGGTACAGGCCAATGTGGGAGGACTATGGCTCACCAAGTTCGCAGATGACTGCAAACTGGGTGCCATAATCGACTCTCCAGTCCTTCAAAAAGGTCTCGCAGAGACGGATAACTGGTGCCAGAGCCATGGTCTAAAGCTAAATGCCAAAAAGTGTATAGTCATACCCTTTGGCAAAAACAATGTGCCCACAAATTACCACATAAGTGGTAACCCATTAAGTACAGAGAAAGTAATTAGGGATCTGGGGACCCAAGTTGATAGCAATCTCTCCTTTGACAACCACATTGCCAAAATGGTTAGAAAGACCTTCTACATAGCCCACCTCATCATGAAAGGATTCACATCTAGATCAAGAGAGGTAATCGTGCCCCTTTATTCATCCCTCATCAGGCCCATCATAGAATACAATGCCCCCTTTGGGATGTACCTTACCCGACACCTGCAGCAATTAGAAAGACCCCAAAAGTACCTCACCAGGAGGATCAAGGGACTCAAACAGATGCCATATGCTGCTCGGTTAAAAAAACTCCAGCTCTACTCAGTTGCATACCGCCTACTTCGAGGCGATCTATGCCTGACATATAAAGCTATGTCCAACCCAGAATTAATGGACATGCTCCACCTCAGTAAATGTAAATCCCTTAGAGCCACATGCTCAAGGGACTTGAACCTCAGTACAGAAATAAATAGAACATGCTGGAGGGACAGATTCATAACCCAGAGGCTCCCTTCGCTCTGGAATAGAATTCCAATTCATGTTAGGCAGAGCACCTCACTGACTCTCTTCAAGAAGAATCTTGATGAGTGGATGTGGGATCGTAGGTTTGTCCCGGGGATTACTTCCGTGTCTCTATTAGACAGAGGCACAGTAAACTAAACTTTAAAAAGGGCACAGTATACTCAAATCAAGGGGTGGCGTAAGCCAAACACATTCGGGCTAGGCTTATAAATGCCCCAGGGCAGATAGCCTAGTATGAACCTATGAACCTATGAAAATGGGATGGGAGGTTAGAAGAAGTGAGTTAGAGGGGGATCTTTGTGGTCTGTGGTAGGCTGCTGAGTCACACACACTGAGGGACAGGCTAGCATATAAGGATATTTTGATAATTGAGTTTGTAGTAAGGCTACATACATTTATCAAGAGCAAAATAGGTAAGGGATTCCGCACTGAGGATTCCTTTCGGGTAAGCCCAAACTAGTGAGCAGGAAAGATCCAGGTGGGCCGACTTGGCTTTCTGCAGAAAGTCCGTGTAATTCAGGAGGTAGAGATAGACCCTCAGGAGAGGAGTGCTGTAAAAGAGAGGGGAGAAACAAACAAAAATAAGTATAGGGAGAAAGGGAGGAGGAAATTATGAACTAAACAGTATAGGAGGTGGAGTAGATATGGAGGGAAAGTGTAAGGAACAGAAATGAGGAGTAGGTCTGGAAGAAGGGTATAAGTGAGGGAGGGTTAAGTTAAAGGTAAAAGTAATTGAGAACAGCTATGAAAAGGAGAGCAATGAGAAAGACATGGGGAGAGAGCAACACAGACAAATCTTAGTATTATCTCAACCAACTGTTAACAGTCTAAAGACAAATGCCAGTATACATTTTAGATGTTTGGTGTGGGGAGCAGATAAATACAGTGGTACAACAGCAAGTTCAGGCAGACTAATACATTTGAAACAGATTAAATATGCATTGTACCTCTACACAGAGTGTAAAGGATGGATAGGCAATTTCAAAGCAAAATCAAAAGGCAATTTCAACAAAGCAAGGATATGTCTTAAAGCAGGAGTTTAAAATATACGTTATTGAAGGCAGACAGAGTGTGAAAAAATCCTTAGCAATTTATCAAAACCAGTAGGATAAGCTGGGGAGGGAATATATAACTCCCAACAATTCAAACAGTGGCTAGGCAATATATAGAAGTAGCCAGTTAAGGGTGGCTGGGTGCTGTATAGTTATGATAAGCTAAGAATTAAAGGATACTAGCTGTTTGGTTCAAAGCATCTAGCAACTGTAGGTGAAACAGCTCAGCTAAATACTAGATACTGGCTGTTAGGTAAAATAGGGTGATAAAGGCTCAATAAGGTGCCTTTTTGAGGAGGGAAAGTATCCAGAAATTGAGGGTGAAACACATCAGCAGCGTTTGTGCTACAGAGTGGTTAGAGTTATGGTAAATGGGAGGAAAAGTAAGCTACAGGAGTGCTGATTCTGCTTACTCTGTTCTGTTATGAGATGTTTTGATAGAAGAAAACAGGAATAAGCATGCTCTGGAGCAGCTGCAGTACAGCGCCTTATATAATGGTGTTCTATGTTAGGGTAAGGAGTAGTATAGGACTCACAGCGCTCACAGACTTCTTAGGTACAGACTGCAAGCAACAGGAGAAGGTCACAGGTTACATACCTCTTTTTGGCACTAATGAGAGAGAGAATGTAGTCACTACTATGCGCCGAGGAATGGGCGCGTCCCACCCAGTTACAAAGTGGAGGGAAAAGTCAAGGGGCGGGTGAGAAAGCTGCACCCATTTGTTTCAGCAGAGCCGAAACACTAACCACAGAGTGGTTCAAACACAATACATTTAATGCCACGCAGTTTCACACTAGCAATTAGCTACATATGTATGAACACATTTATGCCAGCAGAGTGTAAAACCTGTGCTAGAATACCGTATCTACAAAAGTATCAGTGTACCAGGGTAGTGAAAGTGTTTTTAAGCAAGCAATAACAGACAGTAGTCTGAAATAAGCATCGGAGTGAGAAACACTGTCAGAAGCCTCAAATAAAAATGTTTGTTTATTAATACAACAGATTTATGAGAAAAAGTATATAGACCAAGAAACTTTGATCTGTTTGGAAAAAGAAGCATCTGAGGAAGTGCAAAAATATAAACAACAAAACCTAGACATTTTTGAAAAGTATAAAAAAGAAATATGGACATGGGAAAGAAAGAAAAAAATGATATGGTGCAATATTTATGCAAAGGCAAAAGCCAAATTAATTAATATAAAGTAGGCAGCCCCAACTACATTCAAAGAGAAATACAGGCAAAAGCATCCAGATATGGAACTTTCACAATAAAAAATAATATTACAAAGAGGGAATGTAGAAAAGAAAACTGGTAAAGTAGAAGTTAAAAAATAGAAGTTGACGTTATGGAGTGCCTACGAAGTGAAGGATTTGGTGTAGAAGGTCTAACACAGGTTACATCACAGGATGGAATAAATACCCATAGTATGGAGAAACAGGAAGATCAGGAGACATCTGAAGAAGAAACATGGACATGGGAAAGAAAAAGAGATGGTGTAATATCTATGCAAAGGAGAAAGCAAAACTAATCAATACAGAAAAGCAACACTAAGGTTATTTGAAGAGAAATACAGGCAAAGGAATCTAGACATGGAAAAGTTTACAATATAAAAAATAAGAAGACAAAGAGGAAAAGTAGAAAAGGAGATTAGCAATGGAGAAGCTAAAGAAATAGAAAATGAGGTTATGGAGTACCTGCAAAGTGAAGGATTCAGTGTAAAAAATCTAATTCAGAAAGCACCACAACAGGATAGAGCAATGGACATCAAAATTAAAAGGAAACCAATGGAATGGGAAGCCATTTATTAGATGCCATATGAAGATATTTTGGAGCTTTCCAAAGGAAACCAGTACAAACATTCATTTGAATCTGGACAGCAAGAGAAGGAACAGGAAACGGTGGAAACTCTGATGCAGTCATTGTTGAGGAGTGATAGGCCAGTGAGTTCCCATATGACAGGGTTTGTACAGTACTGAACTTCAAGAATGTAACCACAGCATACCCTGCTGGAGCATAGAAGATTAATTTGCAAAACTTAAGAAGAGTTGAGGTTAAGTTACTTTATAGCTGGTCCATAAACAAGAGATGTTATCTTTCAGTTTCAATGCAGAAGCAGACACAATGTCTAGAGCTAGAAGGTTTTTGTATTGTCTTGAAAGAGAAGTAATTACTAGGTTTAAGATGCGATAGTGTTTTATTGCTTTATGACTTCCTAGTAGCTGCGCACCTGTGAGCAAACATCTGAAGGCTATGTATTTTTCACACAGAGATGTTAAATGTGGGACACTGGGGGGTTAGCTTGGAACTAAAGTCAGGTGACAAAAAGTGATGGCATCCAAGCTAACCCAGCAGCAATATTTGATATTAATTTAAGAACTCTCTCAGAGAGAGACTGAGCATTTTGTATTTGTCTTGGACCTAGCAAGAACATCCACTCATCATCACCATCTGCACTTGCCTTGCTCTGTAAGTAAGTTTTTTAGGGCATAGTAACTCTTTTAGATATAGTTAGGAATATAGTAAAGATTAGTTTAGATGTTTTCTTTATTTATTTGAGACTGACCTGCAATGTTGTTTTAAATACTTCCTGTGATTTTGAACTCTGAAGTAACTGTGTTTGTGTACTGAGTATTGTCTTGCTATGTTATTATTTATTATTAAATATATTTAAACCTATCTTTATAGCTGATATCTGTGAGACATATTTAAGCTCTTAGAGTACTTGCATATCTATTTGGTGACACTGTACAGGCCACTCCTAATAGCCTTGCTTGGTCAGACTACCAATTGGATTAATAGTAACATTACACAGTAGGCTTGGACACCCTTTAAAGGGCCTTATAGTAGGGGTTCTGGTTCATAGGTTCATAGGTAGGTACTAGGCTATCGGCCCAAGGGCCTACATAAGCCTAGCCAACAAGGTTCCCTGGCTTATGCCACCCAAAAAAGTTATTTTCCTGCGCCACTGTCGAGCAGAGACACAGAATTGATCCCCAGGGTGTATTTCCTATTTCCCATCCACTCATCAAGATTTTTCTTGAAGAGTGCTAATGAAGAACTTTGCTTGACATAGATGGGTAGCCTGTTCCAGAGTATGGGAAGTCTCTGGAACAGGAATCTATCCCTCCAGTGTGTCCTGTTTATTGTGGTGACAAGGTTTAGGCCCCTAGACCGTGTAGCTTGGAGGGATTGGGGATTTCTTTAAGTGTAGCATGTCCAACAGCTCTGGGTTTGACATAGCTTTATATGTTAGGTAGAGACCACCTCGGAGTAGGCGATATGCTATGGAGTAAAGCTGGAGTTTTTTGAGACAGTCAGTGTAGGGCATCTGTTTGAGACCAGTAATCCTCTTTGTGAGGTACTTCTGTGGCCTTTCCAGCTGCTGCAGATGTCTTGTGAGGTACATTCCAAAAGGGGCATTGTACTCTCTAATAGGTCTAATGAGTGTCGAGTAGAGGGGAACAATAACCTCTTTTTTCCTGGGTGAGAACCCTTTTATGATGAGCTGTGCCACGTAGAAGGACTTCCTGACTACTGTGGCAATGTGACTATCAAAGGACAAGACTACTGTCCACCTGGGTCCCAAGGTCTCTTATCACACATTCAGTGTTAAGTAGACTGCTGTCTATGTAGTAGTTCATGGTGGTGAACTGGTGGCAGTGATAACTACCTTATAGTTTGGGCAGAAGGGGGCATAGCTAGTAAACCTGTCCCAACCTTCTCCAGGTGTGTGTGTGTGTGTGTGTGTGTGTGTGTGTGTGTGTGTGTGTGTGTGTGTGCGTATGTGTCAGCTACTTGGGCAGGGACACAAAGCACTGGTTGGACAGAGAGAGTGTTGGAGGACTTGGCTTGGAACTCTGGCTAAGGACTCAAGTCTATAGCTGTGCCAGTGGGGAATCTTAATGGGGAACTGGAGAAAGAGGCAGAAACCAGCTCCAGACTGACTGTGGTCTCTGTGTGCTGTTAAGGGAAATTGCAGTTTACTGTGTGTGTGTTTACTTATCATTGTCCCATTGTGTACGTCCCCCACTGTTGCCAGTGTTGAGGATTGAGGATCCTTGATTACTGGGCCAGTGTTGGGGCATCACAAAAGTATTGAATAGAGAAAACTATAAAGCAATTGAGACAAGATGTGTCGCTGTTGGAGGAGTATAGAAGAGGGAACAGGTCAACAAAATACTTAGAAAGATAGCTGTGATAAAGGCAATGTGCAAGATTAGAACAGATCAGGATCTATCATGCATTATTGCAAATAAACTAAAAATCTCAGTACAGGGAGAAAATTTAGAAGATACACAGATAAATATAAAGGAAAAGTACAAAATAAGCAATTTATTGATTACCCAAAAAAGTTTTATAGAGAATTGGGAAACAAGGTCAAAGGAATTGAAACACCACTAAAAAAGTAGAAATAGATACATTTTGGAGAAATATTTATGAAGATCCTGTGGAACATAACAAAGATGCTAAATGGATAGAAGAAGTAAAAGAAAGGATAAGACGTTTAAAGGTACAGGGTATGAAATGACTCCCAGAGAGATTGAAACAAAGGTGAGGAAAGCCTCTAATTGGAAAACCCCAGGCTCAGATGCAGTAACTAACTTCTAGTTAAAAGTATTAACATCTTTGCATGAAGATTTAGCCATGAGTAAGAACTATTTATGTGCACACCCTGAACAGACGCCAGCCTGGCTAACAACAGGAAAAACAATGCCCCTACCTAAGAGTGAACCTGCAAGCTACCTAAAAATTATAGACTAATAACTTGCCTCCCAATGACATATAAACTGTACACTGGAATTGGTGCTGACATAGTTTATAGTCATTTAGAAGAAAACTCAATTATAGCAATAGAAAAAAAGGGCAATTAAAGAAAGTCATATGGAACAAAGGATCACTTGTTGTTAAATAAAGTCATGATGGAGAACTGTAAAAAGGGGAGGAATCTAAGTATGGCATGGATTGACTACAAAAAAGCATTTGATAGTATCCTACATTCATGGATAAAAGTGCATAAAAATGTGTAAGATGCACCCTACACTGATCGACTACATTACAGTGACCATGAAACAGTGGCAGACCACTTTGCAATTAAGCCATGATAAAGGACAAATTATTATTCCAGGAATAAAAATTGAATGGGAATATTCCAGGGTGACTCTCTGAAACTGCTGCTATTCTCTTTGGCCCGTAAGCCATTACGCTGTCTACTTAACAGCTTTGGCAATTGTTATAATTTGGCTCCTAGAAAACAACAAAGTGTAAAGACCTCTCATCTTCTCTTAGCCGATGATTTAAAACTGTATAGCTCATCAGATGAGGAACAGAAAGCACAACTGCAAGTTGTCAAAACTTTTTCAGATGCTATAAAAATGGCATTTGGTCTTGATAAATGTTCAAAAGCAACCTTCAAAGCAGAAAAACTGCAGCACCAGGAAGACATCAGTTTGGGTCAAAAATGTGATATAAAAGAACTTGAGCAAGAGGGAGTGGGGATTGATGAAGGATCAAAAATAAAACATGAACAAATGCGAATAAAACTTAGTAAGGAATATTTTAGAAGACTTAAATTAATCCTGAAAACAGCTTTGACATCTAGGAACAAAATCCAAGCTATAAACCAATTTGTTCTTTCTGTCCTAACTTACAGTTTTGGAGTGATTGATTGACCTCAAAACATTTTGAATAGATTAGATAAGAAAACACGAAGACTGCTTCATGCTCACTAACTGATTTATAAAAATCAATGCATACCAAGATTATATATTCCCTGTTTCGAAGGAGGGATGGCCCTCTTTCAAAATTGATTACATGTACAGATCTGCAATTGTGGGACTGCACATATATCTGTTGACCTCACAAGACCCAAACATGGTGAAAGTTTTGAAACATGAGGAGAATAAATCTAAAGTGACCTCCCTGCTTAGTCTAGCAGAAGCATATAGGTGTAAAGCAGGAATGGAAATCAAACCAGAAGTAGATAAAAAAGGCAGCAAATGAATGTGCCAACAAACAAAAGAAAGAATATAAGGTGGAAGGATCAGATGAGAAGGCAAGAAATGTGGAAAATGCATAAATATAGTTGCAAGTATAGAAAACTTCTGGAAGAACCTAATGTTGATCTTGATCGAATGCAGGAATGGTTAAGGAGAGGTGAATTCAAACCAAGAGATGAAGGTTAATATTGGCATCCCAAGATAGTGGGCTATGTATACATTGGTTTACAAAGTCCATTGAACATGTGGGAGAAACAGACAAATGTAAGGTTTGTAAAACAGAATTGGAAATAGTCGCATACCTCGTTGCTCATTGTGATATACTAATGGCAGAAGGACTCTATACTGAAAGGCATAATAATGTGGCAAGACTGTTGCACTGGGGACTGTGCAAACACTATGGTACTGAAGTGGCTGAAAAACACTGGAAACATGAGTCACAAAACATCATAGAAAATGATGGTCTACATCACATGGGATCATCCATTACCAACAGTTCAAAAGATAGATGCTAGAAAACCTGACATAGTGGTCCATGAAAAGAAGACAAAAGTAGCATTGATCATTGAAATTGCCATACCCAGTGACTACAGTGTCTTGTGTATGGAGAGGCATAAAGTCAGAAAATATCAGGATTTGCAGGCAGAAATGAAAGCAATGTGGAAGAAAGATACCCAGACAGTTCCAACAGTAGTAGGAGCAAGGGGTATTATAAAAAAGAATCTACAAGCATATTTAGATATGTTACCAATACATGTAACTCCGTATGAATTGCAGAAGGAGTCATTACTGGGCACATTGCGGGTGCTGCATAGAGCACTTCTGGCTGACATCAAAGATTGAAACAATACTAATTTCATGAACTTTAATTGTACTTTGACTTAGGAATGGGGTGCATTCCTGTCATGGTATTAGAAACCCAAAAGATTTAGAGAAATTAAAAAAGAGGCATCCTGTGATATTATCAGGGTTCACTGAAGCAGTGTCCTTGGCCTTAGCAAGGCAGTGAGGACCTGCTTCCTAATGATAGTTGGCAGAGAAATGAGAGGATATTTCCTGGGGGGGTGCTTGGGGGTGATGTGAGGTAAAACTAAAGCTAAATTTATTGGCCAACAGATTTGCTATATCTTCTGTCAGTGCATTCACAATTAGTTTGGCACAGTGCTGGGTATTGCCATTAAGGTTGTGAATATAACTGAAGAAAGCCTTATGGTTGTCCTTAGCTTGGGAGGCTATATTTAATCTCAAATTTGGCTTTACTGGACAGAAGTAGCCCCCCAGGTTGCTTGCTCAGATTGATTAGAGTTTTGAAATTGATGAGCAATGCCCTTCCTGTTTTTAGACAGGATTTTTTTTCTTTTATTATACAACCTGTTTATACTAGGGTAGTTTGTTTTTGGAGTTTGTCCTACATTTGTTTTGAGTAGGTACAGCTGTGTATATGGTACTATTTATATGATTGTGCAAGGTTTCTCTGAACAATTCTGCACTGAAAGTTGTGCTGTCAAGATGTGGGGGTTTGTCTTCTTTACTCTCTACTCTTTTAGTTATGTTCCATTCCATATTAATCTTATTGTCCTATCAGACAGCACCCCTCACCCAAGGAAGCTTTCTTTTCATTTTCTTGGCTTCTGCTAACCTTTGTGTATTGGTCATTGTTATTCTACATCACAATTTATCCTTTATCTAGTTGCTAAACTCTCACCCACACTTTCATTGTCTTTATACATAGTAACTACAGCGTGAATGTTACACTGTAGCATTCTTCAGCAATTCTAGCTGATTTGGGCCTCTTAAATTAGTTTGTATCACTCATCAGGTTCTTATTCAGTCAGCCTAGTCATTCTGTCTGTGTAAGCTTTCATTTATCTCCTTAAACTGGTTATATTTCTAATATAAGGAGATCCTTGTTTGTCCTATCAACAGCTCGCTCTCCCTTCCTGCCCTTTTATGTCAGTGTTAGCTGCTCTTTCTATCTTTCCTGTACATAAACCTGGATGACACCCTTAGAGACATTATTTCCCCTTATCCTGTGGCACTCACACTAATCATATTACCTCTTTTATCTGTGGATAATTAAGTCTTTTAACAAATTCTTAAATACCCCTACTTAAAGTGTCATTTACAGGCTTTGTACATTCACAAGAATAAATAACTTATTTGTCTTTTATACTTTTTTTCCATTCTAGCACTTACAGCATTGCCATCAATACACAAGTCTTATCTTACAAGAAACTGGAAATAGCTTGCTGTATTGCAAAAGAATAAATTAAAAAAATCATAACTAGAGCAAGTTTGTTTTAATGCATCAGTCTGATATTTAGAGTCATTAGCAGCTTTTTATAGTAGTCAATTCATTTTCTTCTCAGTCTACAATTATAGAGGCCTGAGCCTCTTTACCTCACTTCTCTGCTGGTGCATCTTTGATTCACCTCAACATGCTTTCTATCTCCCTGTGTTTTTCCTGCATTCTTCTCCAGAAAAGGGGAATGGTTTCATTGCCCATATCTCATATGGAAGTCCTGCATGTTGCTCTTTCTCACTCCTGACTCAGGCCATGCAGCTAGAACTCCAGCCAACTGTTGAGCTTGAACAAATCTTTCTAATATTTTTTAGAGCCACTTGTGGTCCAAAAACAGTTTCACACCCATTGGAAAAAAACACCAGCATTACTGGTTACAGTAAATTAAATTTTAAGTCCAGTTTCCAGCATAGTTTCAGGTGTTGCAGGAACTTATTTACTTTCTGTCTGGAACCAACTAAATAGCTGAGATGGATAACTAGCCTTTTGTATTTAATTTTGACTGCTTCTCTTCCTTCAAGCGCTTTTTCAGTTGAAAGTTCTGTGCTTTAATCAAAATGGGTTTTGGGAATCTCACTACTACCTTATAAACAAGGTAAACTTTCTGGGTTTTGTCTAGGTGGATTGTGCCCTTTGGCAGTCCATTCCATACATGTAAATGCTCTATCATATAACTCATGCAGTCTCTGCCTTCAACTCACACTGGTATGTTAGTGAATCAGAGGTTTTACCTACTCACCATGTCTTTTAACTTCACCAGTTTTTTCTTAATCCCCCGTTTTGCTGCTTCCAGCTCCACTGTTTGCAATGTTGGTTCATTTTCAAATTTCTGGAGACTGATATACCACCAGAATGGCATAATAAAACATTTTTCATGGCTTTCAGTCAGACCTTTTAAGTTTCCCTATTTTGGAGGAACATTCCTAATTTCAGGTTTGATTTACTCCTGCACATAAAGTACCTGTTTTGGAGGTATATCCCTATTACCAGGCCTTATTTATATCTTCACACAATTTTTAAATGCTCCCTCATCACACCTGATTTTTGAAGCTATCTAGTCAAAAGAAAACCACATTAAATGACTGGCACAAATCATTTAAAGAGGGCACACAATTTTACATCTCCCTTTTCCAGAAGCAAAAATAAATTACCTTGTGTGGTAGAACTTTGCAATACAGCTCAATAAAGTGTACAGATTTTACACTGGCCCAGGGATTCGATAAATTCCTTGTAGGCTTTGCACAAACCCTACATGGGGTTTATGTGTTTGAGCAGTGAGCAGTAGTGCTAATTACATATTCATGCTGCACACCATGTTTAAATGTAAACAAGTGTGGTTTCATGGCTAGCAACAGTGTTGGTTGCCAGGAAACATGTAAAGTAACATGGATAGCAGCAGACATATGGCACAATCCACACTGTCATGAATATAACACGTCATCAATGTTGTCAAAGAGCTATGTATGTACTTTGTGCATCACCAGAGCAGGTATCAAACATGAATCTGTTGTATCACCTTAATGGGTGTTTCACACTTTCAGACAGTAATATTTATGCAACAAAATGAATACCTAGCTATGGCCAATAAGATGTGTGGGATCTCACTGTGGCAGAGGTGATGCACTTGAGTTATGCATCCCTGGAAGATGTATAGGGAGATGCATGAAGAAGGGTACATTGTACTCCATTATTGGTGTGATGAAGGATGTGAACCATGGAAGGATAATGGCCTTTGATGTGGATGTTCCACACATACACAGGAGTTGTGTTACATACAAGGGAGCAGTCATGACTGTGGGCACATGCTGGTGGTCATTCCACATACCATCTACCTCATTACACAGGTCAAATACCATTTGCTTTGCTCATAGGAGTGTGACGCTTACATTATTATGGGGTTGTACATTTGTTTTCATAATGTGAAATGTTTTTGTTTCATCTTGTGTCTTTTATTTATTTATTTTATTTATTTATTTAACATTTATTTACTGGGAAAGTCTGACTGGACACAGGTCCATTTTCAGTGGAGGCCCGGGGAGAAAAG
Source organism: Protopterus annectens (assembly GCF_019279795.1). Classification (NCBI taxonomy): domain Eukaryota; kingdom Metazoa; phylum Chordata; order Ceratodontiformes; family Protopteridae; genus Protopterus; species Protopterus annectens. The sequence goes on along the minus strand of NC_056736.1, from coordinate 4,571,175 downwards.
CTCCAACAATATGAAAAACAAACATTATACCACAAGAAAATGACAGAGTACAGTTCAACAATGAAACTACACATTGCAAAATATAAATAACTGAAAGAGATGACACCTTAGCAATTTTAACAAAATTTGTACATCAAAGCGTATATGGAATTATACAAACTAGTCTAGCATATATATTAGAAATCACAGTATGATATTTTTGAGGAAAACTTGAAATGATTTGAGGTAATAGAGTAGCATATATATTAGAAAGCACAGTCTTCATGGCTGTGGCATCAATCTTTGGCATGTGTTGATACTGTCTGTATTATACTAATATTACAGTGGAAGTCTGACTTGGAGAGTATCGGACAACAGCTTATAGGTGATGACATCAGCAGTGTCTGGTGAGGAGAAGATGGTAATAGCAATGTCCCACATGCTGGTATAAAATGTTCTCTCTCTAATGTCAAGCAAATGTGCACACACACACACACACACACACACACACACACACACACACACACACACACACACACACACACACACACACACACATTGACTGCTGTGAGAACAGAACCCCTACCTAAGTACACAGACTAGAAACCTCTGTATTTAAAGCAAGCACCACAGCACAAGCCTGACTTGGAGAGTGTTGAACAACAGTTTATAGATGATGACATCAGCAGTGTCTGCTGAGGAGAAGATGGTAGTAGCAGTGTCCCACATGCTGGTGTAAAATGCTCTCTCTAATGTCAAGCAAGTGCACAAACAAACACAGACTCTCTCTCTCTCACGCACACACACGCACACACACACACACACACACACACACACACACACACACACACACACACACACACACACACACACCAGTTGACTGCTGTGAGAACAGAACTCCTACTTATCTAAGTACATAGACTAGAGAACTCTGTATTTAATGCAAGTACCACAGCACAAATCTGACTTGAGAGTGTCAGAAAACAGTTTATAGGTGATGACATCAGCAGTGTCTGGTAATGAGAAGATGGTAATAGGAAATAGTTAAATAACTGTTGGATATTTCCCTATTCATTGTTAACTTCTGTGTGTTAACTGCTGTGCAACACCACTTAGCGTGTTTACATGGTGTCCAACAGAATTGATATACGGTATCCATTTTGAAATTATTGATTGTCTACTTCCTATCTGTAGTTGTTTTGCACCTACATGTATTGGGATGGCTTCTACCATCTGCACAATGCTGCTTAATGGGTTTGCACTATGTAAAGCAAAAATACATCAATGTATCCTTTTTCTTGTGGAGGCCATTACTCCAAATTTGCATGATTGTAAGTGTCGAGCAAACAAGATAAGCAAAGCTAAACTTGTTTTAGCCTTGTGAGTAGAGTTTATTAGGTTTCACCCTTAAAATATAGCATATGATGTGTGGATCAATGTGTTTAGCAGATGTCTTACACATACAAGTGATTCACAGGTGTAGTTGATTTACTGGTTATTGAAGGAGTACTTTACATGACATTTATTGTGTTTATCTATTTCCCACATTTGCGCTAAGCCACGCACCATGCAAATACTGGCATTAAAAAAGTAAAAAGAAAGATAATCTATGAAATGAACAACACTACAAAATATATGTTAGTACACATGAAAGAATTTTACACAAGTCTGGATTTGAACTCTCACACCAATGAAGCTTCAAAACACAGTAAGGGTGTTTTATCCCTCTTTGCTACAGAAACAGCTTTGCAGCAGAGAATGAAAATCATTGTGCATACAAGTGCAACATCATCCACAGTATTAAGACATATGGCACTTGTCCACTTCTGTGTTGTTTGTATATGTATTCATTTCAGATGTAGTGCAATGAGTGATCACACAATAATTTATGACTATTGCTTACAGAAATACAGCTTCTGTCTTATCTCTTTGTGTTTGTTGCTCATTATTCTCTTATCTGTCTATTAATCTGAGACATGTAATTTATAAGGCATTTTGTATCATTGTCCTTAAAATGTTTGATAATATTAAATGGCAATAATATACAGTTTTCAACAAATGCAGGGAAGGTCGGATGTTACTGAACAGAAAATGTGAAATGTGTACTGCTTACTTACATTTAAAACCTTGATACAATTACTTCTACGCTTTGTAAGTCTAACCTGGTTGACACACCTACTGGAGGTAAGGGAGTCTGAACTGCTGTTGTGTTGCTTTCTTCCTACCAGTAATCATTCACAGTTGTAATCCATTAGCAACAAACTCTGAGGAAGTGCCTGCACTATGTTTACATTTGTCACATGGAGACAAGAATTTAGGATTCAGCAATTATAATGAGTTCACACCATATTTGCATCTTCACCCTGCTCACAGACCTGAATCTGTGCTATAGAAAGAGTGCAGTGTAGCTAGGGAACCTGAAGGTGAAGAAACTTGTTTATGTGGATAACACAGAAGAAGATTGCTATTACTTTGGATTTATCTGCACAGAAGACTACTGATCATGATAAGGTATGATTGCATTTTTCAGTTATATACTTGATATGTTCAGATGTTACTTAGAAAAATATTTTTATGTATGCATTAGCAAATGCTACTTTTATCTGTATATACTTCTTAGAAGCTTACTTATGGCATAGGAATTTTTGTAAGGGCATTTTACTTTCAAAGATGCACAGCTTTATTAACTTTCATCACAAGTATTAATGTTAGAACTGTTTCTCTTTACACTCTTCTATTGCTATTTTAATGAAATGTAAATGTCCTATATTGTCAATGACACAGGGGACCCAAGACACCTCTAGGGAGTGCTGGACACAATTAGAGGTGACTGGCAATTGCATAAAAATTAATATTCTGTGGTAAATGTGCACATGTATTTTGGGGACAGTTTCTTTGATAGCACTTATAACAGTTCACTGATGTCTTATTCCTTTGCTTAGTAGCCAAATGTCATTTGCCTGTTGTTTTGGGAGTGGGGGAGCCAAGTTTCATTTCTCTGTTGGCACCAACAAAAGAATGTTTGTACAGAGGTTTGCTTTGCTATTGTAATGGATCCAACTTTGATTTGTATGTGTCTGTGATATGTTGCAGCCACATAAATCCTTTTTTTATATTTTATAAAAACTACTATATATGTGTTATATCATAGTAGGACTTTTATTTATGTGATACGTATGTGTATTATCCTTCTCTTGTGTTTTATGTCACCTAGGATTAAGGCACCCAGGTGTTTCAATCCCCGCAAACACCCTTCAGTGACCCTGAAAATGATATAATTGTGTAAGAATTTAGGTGACATGGTGACTTTTTGCTTGAGAAAGGCCATGGGGCTATGTTGAGAAGAATGTACATTTTCAGCAGATAGAGGACAATGTCAATGCTGTTGGGGGCTGCAGCAGGACATATGATCAGGCACATGATAGGGCCATTGACATGAGGAGAGCAGCTGCAGTGACCGGTGGACAGATGGCTAATGGGGGGGCCTGCTACAGAGGCACTACTGGCACCAAATGAAGAGTTCCTGTTCACTTTCAGGGATCCAGAAAGCTCAGTGGAATGTGCACAGCAGCATGTGATTGATGTTGGTGCTGCTTTTTCAGGGAGGACAAGTATGTCCCAGGAGGAGCTTCAAGGTAGTCTTACCTATGTCAGTTGTTAAATACTTCTTGTATAGTAAAGTATTCACAGCAATACTTATGTTTGTTTACCAATTTTCTTTTGGGGAGGAACTAGTTATAGACTGAAATACAGTTGAAATACAGTTAAAAACACATTCTGGTTCATTACACATGGGCTTGGGGTGGATGCGTCATGCAAGTTTCTGTTAAATGTATTGTTAATGGACATATAAAGGGCCAAAGTTGTTCACCAGTGCTACTGTTAATTGTGATGATGGTGTCCTTACCCTTTGCTTAACTTCTTCTAGGACCATCCTTCCTAGGAATTGGGGAGTCATCTGCACATGGTAAGCCAAACATTTTTATTTCAGTACTGATGACCAGTTCATAGAAATATTTATTTTATCTGTATTTGTGATGTGGGTGTCAGGACTGTGTGTGTATTGCTGTACTGTCTGTAATAGTGGCACTTCTATTAGTTTGTTAGCATATATTAAATTGTAGTATTGTAGCTATTCATTTATTTCCTGTGTTTGCTGGTTATTATCACAGGTCACCCTGACAGTGGAAGTGTAGTACTCTTACTACCTGATGTCAGAATATTGGTAGACTCTGATGATGATGGCGGGCAAGTCAGGGGGTGCAGAGGTTGAATCTGATACTGAGATTGACATTCAACCACCCCCTGTAATTCCATTGGACACAGCCAATAAGCCTACGCATACCTATTCCAGTGAGTCCTCAGGTACACGACAAGAGGAGGGTGAGACACTTCATCAGAGTAGTGTGGTTACTGTGGCTTCAGTGCCCGTTGACTCTGGCCACAGCCAAAGTGTGGGTGAGGTGCCACATAAGAGGGTTGTTACTGGTGCTCAGACAAGGCCTGTCATCCATCCTCTATCTGACCCAGTTGTGTCTTTCTGTGCCACTTGATGTATGTTTAGGTCTGTCATGGAGGCACAGGCACCTTACAGTAGGCCTTCCAAACAAATTATTAGGGTTGTAGATGTAATACAGGCTGAAATGCATGACTGTCTCCACTGTGTTGCCAATTCAGTGGATTGGATAAATGATACATTGGAATGGGCAGTGTCATTGATGGAACATCTGCTGGAAGGGGATGGCAAACACATGGGTGTAGGTCAGCCACATCATCTGATGTTAGCTGATGTGGCCATGCCTGATCACGCTCCCATAGTGGCACTACTTCCACTACTCCATCAGTGGTTGAGAGGTCTCCACCCTGACATGGCACACCAGTCATGGTCCTGGGTGTAATTGTGAGGAGAGCTCATCCAGCAGACATCAGTCATGTTCAGGTAGTAGCAATGCATCTGACCATGCGTATGGATGTGCCATGGCAACTCTTGGTAGAGCCAGTTCTCATGGTCGGGTATGACAATGATGAACTGTCACCTCTACCATGCATGGCTCACACCTGTCTGACATACCAAGACGTAGAGCTAGCACAGAGCTTGGCTGTGTTCTTGCAGACACTCACACACAAATTTCATTTGTATTGCCCATACAGACACACACACACACATACACATACACACACACACACACACACACACACACACACACACACACACACACACACACACACACACACACACACACACACACACACACACACAATATTTACATAGTTCAATCACGAGGCTTAAAGCTCATTCTGTCTCAGTGGCCATTTGATAGTTTATCCAAATGTCTGCCTGTTTCTCTTTCTTACTCACATGCATTCACTTACCTTTTGGGTAAGCCTAGGCTTCCTGTCCCCCCTTCCTTCACACACAACACTCTGTGAAAGTGATGATAACTGTGCCATATCCTTGTTTTCAGGGAAACATAAGCTTCGTGTCTGATGCTCAGGGTGCATAGCTGACTTAATACTTAGTATATCTATGTTTGTGATTCTGTTTTGATAATTGTATTGCTTCCATACAGGTTTTTGTAATGTGGACATGCCTCCCACACTTACAGCAGCAAAGCTAGACCAAGCCATAAATAAAAGTGGGACAAATGCTGAACAATAGGGAGACTTTTTAAATGTTTTGGTCTTACAAAATTAAACACCCACTCACTAGGTTGAATAAGGAGAAAGTAACAGTCAGCTGCCTGTCAGGTGCCAGGATCCACCATATAACCCACACTCTCAGGTCCCTCAACAACAGGTACAAATATGACTCTGTCATTGTACAAATGGGTGTAAATGACCTGAGATGTACCTCCCTGGATTACATGAAAAGCGACATGGAGGAACTCTCGGATTGTGTAGCCCAGGTGGGTATGACTCTAGCCCTGAGCAGCATCCTAACATCACCCAGAATGATACCACAGTACAAGCAGAAAATTATTGATTTCAACAATTGGCTAAGTTTCTAGTGTCATTCTAAGGGGATCCAGTATCTGGTTGGGATCACATGATTGACAGACCTCAATGCTTTGCCAGAGATGGCCTGCATCTGTCACCCCTGGATTTCTGGATACTGGCCAAGGCTCTTGCCATCCCTATAGTGCCTTTTTTAGGCAGTATTCCAAAGACCAAATTACCACTGTAACAGCTACAAACGAATGCAATCTGAGGGTCATGCTGCTCAACGCTAGAAGTCTAAATCTCAAAATGCACTCACCTGAAGCACTCCTTAAAATGGAGAACACTGACATTTGTGCTGTAACAGAGACCTGGTTCAAGGCAGCAGAAAGCACCCGTGCACTACCAGGCTATAACTCATTTCACACCTTTCAGCCACAGAACTTGGACTGAAGCTCCAAAGGTGGTGGTGTTTTCATATTCATAAAGGATGCGCACACCTCCAGACTGGTAGCCCAACATAACGCATCAGAGATACTTCAGGTGCAGCTAACATTGGGTAAGACAGTGATTCAGGTCGTAGCCTGCTATAGGTCCCCAACCATGTCCCAAGACTCACACTCCATGTTCCTAAGCACCGTGGAGACTATTAGTGTCCAACCTAACACTCTTATACTGGGCGACTTCAACTACCCCTCCATTAACTGGGAAAACTACTCATGTACCAATACACTTGCCCAACATTTCCTGGAATTCATTAATTCCAATGCCCTGGACCAGCTCCTTCTTATCCCTACTAGAGGTAGCAACATCCTTGACCTGGCCATTACTAACTTGGGCGACCATTGCTCTACACCAATAGTCAACTCCTCCCTGGTTAGATCCAACCACAGACTAATCACCTTGAAAATCCACATCCCTCCCACCCCCCTGCAGAGGTAACCACCATGAAAAACTTCTCCAAAGCTAACTTTGGGCTCTTAAAAACAGAGGTGGCTAACTTCACGGCACCCATGCATAACCGCAGAATCATACACCAATGCACTGTACGAACACGTACACAAATGCATGGATCTTGCCATACCCAATAGAACCAAGATGCTTTCCTCCAAAAAAGGGAAGCCAATCTGGTGGTCCCCTGCCATAAGCAAACTCTACAACAGAAAGGAAACTGATGCAGAATAAGCTGAAGTCCCAAGACTGGAAAAACTCCCTTATCAGCCTCAACAAAAAGTTGAGATCTCTCCTCTAATGCTATATGAAAACAGAATTGCAGTAGATAGTAAAGACAGCCACAAGGCCTTCTATAGTTATGCAAAGAATCTCTACAGCAGTACTCAGATTTGCTCTGAGCTACTGCACAATGGTACCTCCTATACTGAGCCAACAGATATTGCCAATATACTGGCCGACGGATTCAGTGCCAACTTTACCTCCCCCAGAGGACCAATCTCAATACAAGTAGATTGCCAGGCACCCTGTATTACTGCTTCACAGATTAAAACAGCATTGTCCAAGGCCAAGAATACAGCTTCTATGGGACCTGACAATATCCCTGGCTGTGTTCTACATGAACTACAGAGTGAACTGGCAATTCACCTGTGTGCCCTGTTCAGTTGCAGCCTCACCTCTGGCTTTGTCCCTACTGAATGGCTCACTGCTACAGTCATCCCTCTCCACAAAGGAGAAGCGACTACAGACCCTAGGAACTATCGCCCCATTAGCCTGACGAGTCTGATATGCAAAGCTATGGAATGCATCATCATGGACCTAATAAACAAGGATATAGGGAATCTCCAAACTCTGGATCCCACACAATTTGGTTTTGGAAGGGAAGATCGATCATGCCTGCTCAACTTGGTCAACTTCTATGAGTCAGTCACCAGAGCTGTGGATGAAGGCAAGGTGGTTCATACGGTCTACCTTGATCTGGCCAAGGCCTTTGATGCCATTTCCCACTCAGGAATCACAGAAAAACTCAATAAGCTAGGCATCAACCCCTATTTCACTAGGTGGGTTGCAAACTGGCTCACAGATAGGACCCACAGTGTGAAAGTAGCTGACTCCAAGTTAGACTTCTGACTAGTCAGGAGTGAAGTCCCACAGGGTTCGGTCCTGGGTCCTCTCCTGTTTGGTATCTACTTCTCTGAAGTCCAGGCCAACACAAAGGGACTCTGGCTGACAAAGTTTGCAGACGATTGCACGCTTGGAGCTATTATTAACTCCCCAAGTGATGTTGACATCCTACAGAAAGGTTTCACTGAGACCAATGACTAGTGTCAGAACTATGGCCTTAAGCTCAATGCCAAAGAATGTGTCGTCATCCCCTTTGGGAAAAACCTGGTTCCCATGAATTACCACATCGATGGTAGTCCACTGAACACCGAAGACATTGTAAGAGATCTGGGAACACAGGTTGATAGCAACCTCTCTTTTGACCACCACATTACCACTGTGGTCAGAAAGCCTTTCTATGTGGCACATCTCATTACTAAGGGTTTTGCATCCAGGAAGAAAGAGGTCATTGTCTCTCTCCATTCTTCCCTCATTAGGCCAGTCATTGAGTACAATGCCCCATTTGGCATGTACCTCACTAGACACCTGCAACAACTGGAGAGGCCACAAAAGTACCTCACAAAGAGGAGCCTAGGCCTTAAACACTTGTCCTATATGGACAGACTCAAAAAACTCCACAAACTATTTTCTGTCTCATATCGCCTACTTAGAGATGATCTCTGCTTGACTTACAAAGCCATGTCTGACCCAGCTCTGTTAGAAATGCTACATTTAAAGAAATCAAAATCCCTCCACACCACACGCTCCAGAGACCTCAACCTCTTTGCTACAATCAACAGAACATTCTGGAGGGACAGGTTCATAACCCAGAGACTGCCCATTCTCTGGAATAGACTTTCCATACATATCAAACTGAACACCTCACTGGACCTGTTCAAGAGAAATCTTGATGAGTGGATGGGAAATAGAAAATTCACCCCAGGGATCACTCCAGTGGCTCTACTCGATAGAGGCATTGGGAACTAAGTTCAGGTGACACGATGCCAAGGTAATCCTATGGGCTAGGCTTGTAAAGGCTTCAGGGCCATTAGCCTAGTACACACCTATGAACCTATGATAGAATCAAACAATTTTTGCATCACTATTTTAAGATTTTTCTGAGGAACATAAAGTCTGAAACTGAAATGTGTGTCATTAATTTCTAACTTTTTTCTTTAATGATTTGCCAAACGTATGAGTCGAAACTAAGGACATTCGCTGACCATCAGTACGAGATGAATGTGTGAATCTTTGATGCCTGAGGCCTATTACTTGATAGAGGAACCATGTATTCACTTAAGTCACTGCTGTCACATGTTGAAGTCATTGCTGTACAAATCCTTTACATACTATCTTTTAACCTTTTATTTACTTACATTACTAAGTAACTGTATTCAAGGATATGGCATTCATTTGTATTGTTAAACTTTTTTTTAATATTCCAGGTTCAACATTTACCTTTTAAATCTGGCAGTTGCTACAGTTTTAGTTCAGGGCTGAGTCTGTCCTAAGCAAAGAGTACCCACCTGTTACATAGGTAGATAAAGGTTGTGAGTGTTGCCTGGTATAAGTGTTACTGTATGTATGTATGTGCATAGGATGAAGGTTTTAGCCCCTTAAGTGGTGAGTGAGTGTAATATGCATTGCCTCTTAGCCAGTGTGAGGGCATATTGAGCATGCCTACATCTGCCTACACCCACAGCAGCTGGTGGTTCCTCTCTGACTCCTCACCTGCATGTGGTTGTGGTGACCTTGCCACTAGTGGTGGGATGTGTGCCCTTTCACCTTGTTGATCATGCTGATGCTGTTTTCTCGGGATGATGCTGTGAAGCATGGCACAGAGAGTGAAGATTTCAGTACATGTACATGGACTGTACTCAGGGCTCCCTTAGATATATCTAGGTACTGGAACTACGACTTCAGCAGCCCAAACACACGCTCTATGATATTTCTGGTTTGATCATGTGCCTCATTATAGCGTTCTTCAGTTGGTGTGTGTGCATTTCTGATGGGCATCATCAGCCACGATTCCATTACAAAATTTTCTTACAACTGTTTGAATTTTTAAATGTGAGGCAACATTCCTTTCTACATCAGTAATACTGCCTCTTCCTTTTCTTTATTGCTAACCTTATATATACAGAGCGGTGGAACTTTGACAAGGGTAACCTTGCTCCCAGAGTTTGGCAGATCTTAAACTTCTAAGTATAATACACTTTACTGTTTTGGCTGTAACACATGATTCAGTTATTCTGGTTGTAGTTGTATGACATTCCAGAGGGACAGTTGCATTTGTAGCATACATGTCAGTTTCCACATTTCTGCTACTGACATTTTCTTCGGTAACACTGGAAAAGATGACACTTGGAAGCAGATGATTACATTTAGAACACTGTATCATTAACTAATAAGCATTCTATTGAAGTTACTAACTTGTTAGTTTTGGGGATCACTTTGCTACTCACGCTTGCTCATATTACTATGTAGTGCTTTTTCCAATCTGTCAGTTCCTAGAATTTCTAATGTTTTCATTTTAATGTTGCTAATCAAGTTCTGACCACAGCTTTAGCTATGATTTAAGTCAACATTCCACATTAAAATTCTAATATAAGGCGATCCTTCCTTGACCTATCAACAAGCTTCTCCTGTCTTTCCGACCCCTTCATGTCAATGCTATTCCAGCCCTAGCTAATGGTTCTTTTTTTAATTTTTCATAATCGGTGTAATCAGTCATTTTATGTCCATGTAGCTTTTTCGTGCTACTCCTTTCAGGTGGAAAGGAAAGTATTTATCCCTTTCTGATTTGCCCTAGTTCTCCTGGATGGCCTATCATTTAAAAGCCAGTAAGTGTAACAATGGTCATCGTCCTTCTGTATGGCTGGCACAGTTATGGCTAGGATGAATTCCCCAATCTCAGCCATACAGCAGTCTCAAAGACATGTTAGCTTGTCCCACCACATGCCGCTGTGGCTGCACCACCTTTGGTCAGTCTCCATCTTACAGTCCACTAAGTTTCTTAGTAGATCAGCTACAGTTATGGGTAAAGGGAAACACACCAGGAAATAGCAGAAAACAAAATTCTTGTCAGATAGGAAGTGCACCAGGAACAGCAGCAGAATATCTCTGGTTACAAACTCCTTGAGGGGAGCTTTAGCTCAGACCACTAGAAGCACAAGGGTATTTTAAAAAAGAGGTTTGTTGCTTCAGATAAAAATAAAATAAAAAGGTAACTCTGTTGGCATGGCACACTATACACAATATTTACATTATCCTAATGCAAGGTTTTATAGGCCATAAAAGTCCTTGCGATTTTGTTTCAGTCTCAAACAGTCTTTCCAGCAATGGGCAGAAAGTCACCTGAATTTGATTAAGGTTAAATCCACAAAGAGCTCTGAATGGGCAGTCAAACTCCATGAATATTGGATCAGAATCTCTGTTCTGACCAAAAACTCTTCTACAACTGAGGATTCAACTTCCTAGTTACCTTTATCAGACAACCTTCTTTAATACAGTCATAGGCAATCAACTTCTCATCACCTGACTAATGAAATATATTTCCTGAATAAAGTTCTGTTAGAATGTTTACAAATATAAATCACTTTATACACTTTTAAAGGCATAATACTCACTTTCCACAGCCAAGATATTACAATATATGTATGCATTACACACACACACACACACACACACACACACACACACACACACACACACACACACACACACACACACACACACACACACACACACACACACACACACACACACACACACACACACACACACACTGATATAAATGTGTGTGTGTGTGTGTGTGTGTGTGTGTGTGTGTGTGTGTGTGAGAGCGTGTGTGTGTGTGTGTATGTGCATTTACATATTTATATATAAGGTTTATGTTCTTTTGGTCAATTATTTTTCTCTTGAACGGAATGTAAATACAAGTTTTTTGTTTTCTCCTTGAGAATGATGTATAGCTGGGATTAGGGAATTTGTCCTAGACCCACTGAAGGTGGTATATATAATTAGCAGGGGGTGTTGTGCTGCAAAAAAAATAAATAAATAAATAAATAAATAAATATATATATATATATATATATATATATATATATATATATATATATATATATATTTATTTTTGATAGGTAGTGATTGAACATTTGCACTCAATCACTTGCAACTCAATTTCTTTTTCCAGAAAGGGACATTTATATAAATATATATATATATATATATATATATATATATATATATATATATATATATAAAACAAAATCCCCCTGGTTCCAAGTGAATGCAGCTATCCGTAAAAACAGAGTGTACAGAGCATATACTAAAAGAGTCAAGAGGTGAACAACATAGTTTTAGGTTTCAGGTTGTGGAAGTTATTCAGGAAAGTCCCAGACTGGGTGACATTTACAATAAGACAGAGACTAAAGAGTTGGCCTGGATTCTATGTATGGGTGCACATAGAGGTTCAGGGTTAAATGATATGGTCCCACTTAAACCAGTATTAAAAGGAAGGAGAATAAGAAAGTGATTATTTGTTGGGGGTCATTACATATACAAATACATGTTTTTATTTATTATATTCAAATTGTTTTATATAGAGTTATAATAATATATATGTTTTACATGAATGCTAATCAGTTTAATTAGAATGTATCATGTCTTTAAATATGAATTGTTTTAACAAAATGGAGGGAAAATGTAGTGTGTTGATTGGGTTGGCTAAGTATTTAAATTGCATTTTATGTGGATGTAATGAAGTCGTCTGAGGAAGTAACTTATGTTATGAAAGTGCTTACGATACAATAAATTGTTTTTGGACTCTTTTGGTATATGCTCTGTACACACTGTTTTTATGGATAGCTGCCTTCACTTGGAACCAGGGGGATTTTGTTATTGATATTTTTGCTCACCTTACCATTTGGGTGTCTTTGGGACTTTTTCACATTTTTGAACAATGTTTGAGTGAGCATGGCTGAAGACAGCAGTATGACCTTTGAAAATCATGGTTCTGCAGTGGAATTTACTTCTAGTAGTAAGAGATTGACTGATTGCCTCTCTGATATACTTAATCCGTTTTTGAATGCCGAGATACCGGAGTTGAATGGAGACGTTAATAATGATACAGCAACCAATATGAAGGTTTGTGAGTTGAAACACAATATAGAAAATGACATTTATAGGTTTAAGCAATTGCAGTATCAAAGATTTCACTTTGAGGCATGTATACAAAAAGGTGTGGTTCCTAGAGGCTTGAGAGTTTTAAACATGCCAGCCTATGGAAACTTGTATCCCGCCCTGTTAACCAAATGGCAAAAGATTAATTTAGCTACTAGTAAACAATATATACAGTTGCTCATTGAGTTTTTCCATCCAATTGAATTGGAACTGCAGGAGAATGTACTTAAACAACAAACTGAGCTTGACTGTCTTCTGGGAGATGAACATGTTGATATTTATTTTGGTGAGCTGTCCGACAAAATGAATATGTATGGTCACAAGCTACATATGCAGAAAATGAAGAAATCAGCTCGAGATGTTAATGATTTTTCACACCAGCATGTTTTTCCTGGCCAGGACAGCAAGTGGCATTGACATTTAAATATAGAGCGTTCTGCAAGTAACATCAATGTAACTAATGAGAGACGAGAGGTGGGGCCAGTTGAGCAGAAGGAGAATGTTGTTAATGGCCTAGCACCAACAACTGATCATGGGCTTTTCACGGCAGTAGTTTCCATGTCAAATAACAAACTGGCAGCTTTGTATGAGGGTCTGGTAGTGAAACACAAAACTCCACTTGAGGAGACTGGACAACACAACCCGGTCCTTTTGGGTTTTCCTTTACCTATACGGCAGACGAGAAAGAAATCCTTCAATGGAACACCTCAAATGAGTGGGCAGAAGCGAAAGGAACCTCCAGTATTAACACAAAACAGAACTATAAAGAAAATGTGGGGACAGTCGGAAAAGGGCTCGTTTGGAACATCTTGTCTTACGAATTAAACAAATCTGAAATCGAACTGTTAAGAAAGGTTTAAATTTTATTCCTAATACTAGATTTGCTCTAGCTGATGCATTGATACAACTTAGATTGCACTAAATGTGACCCTTAAAAAACTGCATGGTTTTAGTAATAATAATAATGTAGTTAATATGTATATGAAATGTAGTACATTCATATCTAATATGCCAGCTGATGTGGATATTTTTATTAAAGCATGTGAAAAAGATCTATATGAGGTGGACATGGTGAATGCTAATAGAAATATAGGGAATTTGACATATGAACAACATTTAGCCATTAAGTCTTTGCAACAAAATGATGATATTACTATCTGCCCAGCTGACAAAGGAGGGCCTGTAGTTGTGTTAGATGTTATTTACTATAAATATAAGATGTTAGAAATGTTATCAGATGTTGCAGTATATGAGATTATTAGTTATGAGCAAGTTTTAAAAATGCAACATAGAATAGATTCCTTGTTAATTGACAGTTTGAATCTGGGATATTTAAATACTGAATTACATGAATATTTTCATGTTGAATTTCCCATTGTACCCCGCATACATGGGTTGCCCAAGATACATAAAGATCCTATACAACCCACTTTTAGACCTATAGTTGCTGGGGCTGGGTGGCTGACAGAGCCGATATCCATTTATTTGGATAAGGAACTCAAAAAAGCTCTTGAAAGCTATCATATAGTGCTGCGTGATACAAAAAACTTCTTACTGGATTTACATGGATATTTAATAGAAAACAATAAACTGAGCTTGAACGTCTTCTGGGAGATGAACGTGTTGATATTTATTTTGGTGAGCTGTCCGAGAATGAGAATATGTATGGTCACAAGCTACATATGCAGAAAATGAAGAAATTAGCTTGAGATGTTAATGATTTTTTGCACCAGCATGTTTTTACCTGGCCGAGACAGCAAGTGGCTTCGACAGATTTAAATATGGAATGTTCTGCAAGCAACATCAATGTAACTAATGAGAGACGAGAGGTGGGGCCAGTTGAGCAGGAGGAGAATGTTGTTAATGGCCTAGCACCAACAACTGATCATGGGCTTTTCATGGCAGTAGTTTCCATGTCAAATAACAAACTGGCAGCTTTGTATGAGGGTCTGGTAGTGAAACACAAAACTCCACTTGAGGAGACTGGACAACGTGACCCAGTCCTTTCGGGTTTTCCTTTACCTATACGGCAGACGAGGAAGAAATCCTTCAATGGAACACCTCAAATGAGTGGACAGAAGCGAAAGGAACCTCCAGTCTTAACACAAAACAGAACTATAAAGAAAATGTGGGGACAGTGGGAAAAGGACCCATTTGGAACATCTTGTCTTACGAATTAAACAAATCCAAAATCGAACTGTTAAGTAAAGGTTTAAATTTTATACCTAATACTAGATTTGCTCTAGCTGATGCATTGATACAACTTAGATTGCATGAAATGTGACGCTTTAAAAACTGCATGGTTTTAGTAATAATAATAATGTGGTTAATATGTATATGAAATGTAGTACATTCATACTTAATATGCCAGCTGATGTGGATATTTTTATTAAAGCATGTGAAAAAGATATATATGAGGTGGACATGGTGAATGCTAATAGAAATATAGGGAATTTGACATATGAACAACGTTTAGCCATTAAGTCTTTGCAACAAAATGATGATATTATTATCTGCCCAGCTGACAAAGAAGGGCCTGTAGTTGTGTTAGATGTTATTTACTATAAAAATAAGATGTTAGAAATTTTATCAGATATTGCAGTATATGAGATTATTAGTTATGAGCAAGTTTTAAATATGCAACATAGAATAGATTCCTTGATAACTGACAGTTTGAATCTGGGATATTTAAATACTGAATTACATGAATATTTTCATGTTGAATTTCCCATTGTACCCCGCATACATGGGTTGCCCAAGATACATAAAGATCCTATACAACCCACTTTTAGACCTATAGTTGCTGGGGCTGGGTGGCTGACAGAGCCAATTTCCATTTATTTGGATAAGGAACTCAAAAAAGCTCTTGAAAACTATCACATAGTGCTGCGTGATACAGAAAACTTCTTATTGGATTTACATGGATATTTATAGAAAACAATATTAATTTTGAATTAATGGTGACATTGGATGTAATATCATTGTTCACCTGTATTCCAAACAATGCAAGGTTGAATTCGTTAAAAACCTGTTTAATTGTGAATGCGAAATTAAGTGAAGCTAAAGCTGATTTTATATGTATGTTAATGAAAATTGTATTGGAGCACAATATTTTTTTGTTTGATAGTGAATATTACTGGCAAAAATCTGGGGTTGCGATGGGCACTAGTTGTGCAAATGCATATGCCAATATTGTTATGAGGAAATGGGACCAAAGGAATATGAGGCCTCATAATGTACAATTTTTTCATAGGTTTGTAGATGACTTATTTATTTGTTGGGATGGTGACCATACATCACTTGAAGAATTCATTAATGATTTGAATACTAGCAGTGACTTTTTAAAGTTCACATATTCCTACTCTCCTGATAGTTTAGATTTTTTAGATGTCACTTTACACAAGACAGTGGATGAAATTACTACATCCATCCATAGAAAGGAATGTTACCAATCCTCATTTTTACAAAGGAGCAGCATGCATCCAACACATATTTTTTCCAATATTATAGAAGGACAGGCTCTTAGGACTTCAAAACTTTCATCTGAACAGCTTGGCTTTGAAGGAGGGCTAGACTATTTGAAGGAAGCATTCATAAATAGAGGTTATATGGATAGAGAAGTCAACCTAGCATATGAACAGATTAAGAAAGGGAGGCAGGGAAGAGGCAAACCTTATATAAAAAAAAGGAGATCCTGATAAGCCTATAAATAGGATTAAATGGGCTGATACGGTTCCACAAATTTTACCTTACGCCCAGGGGATCAAAAGGTTAAACAGATAATTAATAAAAATTGGAATATTTTACTTGTAGAGGAGGATACTGCAAGAGTTGTTGGAAGTCCTTTTTTCTGGATGAAAAGCCCTTAGTGATGAGGTGTGCCACATAGAAGGATTTCCTAACTGTTGTGGTGTTGTGGTTTACTAAATGTATGGCAGTGGTAGCATCTCACTTGAGACTACAGCGACACAGAGTGTTTCCTTATTTGGACAACTGGCTCATCACTCTCCCACCAAGCATCTCTTAGAAAAATGAAGAGACCATGTCCTTCAGACTTGTGCCTACCTCAGAATCACAATAAACCACTAGAAATGTCATCTGATCCCAATGCAGAATTTGGAATTTATAGGGGCAAATCTGAATACCAACACTTGCATAGCTTCCCTTCCCTTTCCCCATTTAGAAAAGATCAGATTTCAAGTCAGGAGAGTCATCTTCAGCAAGACAGTAGCCACGTGTCTGGTACTGCAGGCTCTAGTTTCTATGGCAGAAACTATTACCTTGGTACCTCTTGGAAGATTCTACATGAGCATTCTACAATGGCTTTTGGTGTCCCAGTGTTCCATTCTTCACCAGCAGATGTCACATCATATTTTAGTGACCAACCATTGCAAAAGGGATCTTCTCTGGTGGATTCACTTGACAGATAGTCCAGCGGGAAGGCCTTTTATACAACCCCAGCCCAGGCCACAGTGACCATGGATGCATCCCAGATCAGGTGTGGAGGGCATTATCTGGGAAAGACAGTCCAAGGCACTGCGTCACTTACAGAGGCCAGCTTGCATATCAATGCCCTAGAGATGAGGGCAGTTCTGTTAACATTGCAGACCTTTCAAACTATCCTTCCTCCAGGGACAGTTGTGATCCAGACAGACAACATGTCAGTCATTTGGTACATAAACAAACAGGGGGAACCAAGTCTTATCTTCTTTGCTGAGAATCACTCAGAGTTTGGGAGGGGGCAATCTCTTCCAAACACTTTCTAATAGCAATGTACATCCTGGGGACTTCCAATGTTATAGCGGACAAGCTGAGCAGATGCATCCTCATGCCTCACGAGTGGTCTGTCAACCCGAAAGTGGCACAAATGATTTTTCACTGCTGGGGTAAGCTATGCTGTGACCTCTTTGCATCACCCCTAAACAACAAGTGCAGCAGCTACTTTGCTCTGGTCCCTCCCTCAGGGGGACACCATGAGAGATGGTCTCCTTCATGACTGGCCCTTGGGACTTCTATACGTCTTTCCCCTGATACTGTTAATACCTCAGTTTCTGAAGAAAGCAACCAGGTTGAAGAGCAAAGTGATCCTCATTGCATCATTCTGCTCTCGACAGATATGGTTCCCCTTCCACTGATCTTACCTAATTCAGCAACCATGGACACTGGACCCCACTTCAGATCTCCTATCCCATCCAGAGGGAATAGTTCACCTGAACCTTCAGAACTTAAAGCTCACAGTGTGGCTTCTCTACTTCCATTGATTGCCAGGCATAACATTATGCCTTCTCCAGTCCTGTTACTCATCCAGGGGGGATAAACAGACAAACAGTTGTGGGTTTAGTTCAAGCAGCTTTAACTTAACTGTTACGGGGTGTATTTCTGAGGTTAAGGCAATTCAAGAAGATATCGGTATTGTCACACTTTGCACTCTGTACTGCACGTTCAGCAAGGCTGTTCAACTGTGGGTATTCCAGACTACTAATAACATAGGTTCATAGGTTCATAGGTTCATAGGTAGGTACTAGGCTATTGGCCCTAAGGCCTATATAAGCCTAGCCAAACAGTACCCTGGCTTTTGCCAACCAAGAAAATTATCTTCCTGTGCCCGTGTCAAGCAGAGCCACAGAAGTGATCACCAGGGTGAATTTCCTATCTCCCATTCAATCATCAAGATTTTTCTTGAAGAGTGCTAATGAGGAGCTTTGTTTGATATAGATAGCTAGTTTGTTCCAGAGTATGGGAAGTCTCTGGGACAGGAATCTATTCCTCCAGCATGTTCTGTTTATTGTGGTGACAAGGTTTAGGTCCCTACAGGGTGTAGCTCAGAGGGATTGGGATTTCTTTATGTGGAGCATGTTCAACAGCTCTGGGTTTGACATAGCTTTGTATGTTAGGCAGAGATCGCCTCTGAGTAGGCGATATGCGACAGAGTAAAGCTGTAGTTTTTTTAGATGGTCTGCATAGGACATCTGTTTGAGGCCAATAATCCTCTTTGTGAGGTATTTCTGTGGCCTTTCCAGTTGTTGTAGATGTCTTGTGAGGTACATACCAAAAGGGGCACTGTACTCTATAATGGGTCTAATGAGTGATGAGTAGAGGGGAACAATGACCTCTTTTTTCCTGGATGAGAAACCTTTTGTGATGAGGTGTGCCATGTAGAAGGATTTCCTGACTACTGTGGCAGTGTGATTATCAAAGGAGAGACTACAGTCCACCTGTGTCCCAAGGTCTCTTATCACACTTTCAGTGTTAAGTAGACTACCGCCTATGTGGTAGTTCATGGGTACAGAGTTTTTATGAAAAAAGCTTCCCCTGCACGGAGGCAAATGCACGGCTAATGACATAACATATTCAAAAAAGAAAAAGCCAGCAACTGTGAGCTGTAAAACTTAATTTAATGTATTATAAAGAACCACATAGACAGACCGGTTTCGGCTAAGGCGTTTACCTAGCCTTCATCAATGTAAAAATACAAAACTTGCTGAAAGGTTCTTATATAATAAAGCTTAATTCATGACAAAGTTTCATTGGTGAGCTCCGAATATGTATACATATATTCATAAATATTCATTGAGACCAGGCTGAAATAAAGCACCCAATTTAACAATCCATTTTTTCTCTTTTGCATTCAGTTTGGTATGCCATCCTGATTTGTTAGTTCTGCCCCCTATTATTTTGTCAATAACAATGAAATGAAAACTAGCTGTAGTATGTTTGAGGGTATGTTTATATAAAGCATTATTTGGCCATTTGTACTTGACATCACTGAGATGTTCTGATATACGTAATTTGAAAGGTCTGGATGTTTGACCAATATAAAATGCATGACAGCTACAAGAGGCCATATATATAACCCAGTCTATATTGCAGTTTGCAAAGAACTGAATATCATATATATTGGTTGTATTATTGCTAGAAAAGTGTTTCGTTTTTAAAACAAATTTGCAATTAGTACAATATCCACAGGGCATACAGCCCACAAGTTCGTCACCTAGTATAGAGGTTTAAATCATGTGCAAATTTTTAGATTCTGAATGATGTTTGTAATGATTGAAATGTGCTGCCATATTTTTGCCTTTTCTGAATGAAAAAAGACATGTTTCAGATAAATGTTGAGACAAAACAGTGTCTGCTAAGAGAATGTTCCAATGTCTGCTGATGGCATCAATCAATTTATTAATATTTCTGCCATACGTAGTGGTGAATCTTAAAGTGTTAGTATTTGTATGAGTTTTCTTTTTGTATCTGAGGAGATCATCCCTATTAAGCTGTGATGCATAATTGCTAGCAGTAATGACATGACCCATGTTATAACCTCTTTCCTTAAACCTGTCAATCATATCATGACGAAAAACATGAAATGTATTATCATCTGAACAAATACGTCTCATTCTGATAAATTGTGACTTAGGGATATTTTTGGCTATATGTTTTGGATGAAAGCTGGATGTGTGTAGTAGGGTGTTGTATTCTGGATGTTTCCTAAATACCTGTGTACTGAAGGTGTTATCTATATTCCTAGTTATCAGTACATCTAGGTAGGTAATCTTATGTTGATCAAAATTCATCGTAAAATGTAGACCCCATTTGTTGCCATTGAAATAATCAACAAATTCCTGCAAGTATTCAACATCAGAACTCCACACCATCCAGCAGTCATCCAAATACCTGCGCCAAATGTCAATCTCAGTTAAGTAGAGATTGTGTGCATCATAGATGATTTGTTCCGCAATATATGCCATATATAAATCTGCATATATTGGGGCAAAAGATGCACCCATAGCAGTACCTCATATTTGGAGGTAACATTGTTTCCCATAGTAAAACACATTCTTGGTAAGAACATGTTCAGTGAGACATATAAGGAAAGTATTGAATCCAGGTTTATAAAGTTGTGATTTGTATAACCAATATTCAATGGCATCTAAACCTGCCCAATGTGGTATGTTAGTGTATAATGCACTAACATCCAAGGTGCAAAGCCACCAATCATCTTCAATTTGCATGTCATTTACGATGCCCAAAAATTCTGTGCTATCTTGGATCCGTGCTCTTACCCACTTAAGCAAAGGTTTGAGATATTTAGTTAAAAACTTGGAAAGAGGTTCGGTAAGAGAACCATTTCCAGCCACAATTGGTCTGCCTGGTGGATGCAAAGGATCTTTATGGATTTTGGGCAAAAAATAAATGTACTGTCTGGCCGGATTAGTAATTGTAAGATGGTTTAGGGTATTAGATGAAATGATGCCATTCTCCATTGCTGAATTTAAAAATGTGTCTATTTGTTTTTTAAACATGGATGTCAGATCTAAAGGCATTTTCGTGTAATATCTAGCATCATCCAGCTATCTATGGGACTCAGCATCATAATCTATCCAGTTCATAACCACCACAGCATCACCCTTATCAGCAGATATGATTACCAGTTCTTTGTTATCAGTAAGTTCTTGTAAACTGTTCAAATCATTCTGAGAAATGTTGTTCAGCATAGGTGGGATCATATTGGAAGTAAAATGTAGATCTTTAAGAACACTATGTTGAAAAAGACTTACACTGGGATGCATGGGTGGAACAAAGGTGGATTTATGGTATCTGAAGTTGTCAGCTGACTGATCTTGCTGTTGTTTGTCCTGAAAATGCAACTTAAGATTAAGCAATCTGCAAAATGCTGTGACATCTTGTGCAAAAGTATCTTCAGACACAAAAAGACCGGGAATAAAAGAAAGGCCTTTATTCAACAGAGCAATTTGTGATTCGGATAGTGATGCATCAGAAATGTTTAAAACATTGGTTTTGGCAAGTACATTTATTTGTTGGTCAACAATTCCATAAGATTTTCCAAACTTTTGACCTTTCCAATGTTTCCTGCCTCCCCTCCTATATGGCCTAAAGGGGCCCCACTGTTGTTGCTTTTGGGGGTGGGGGAGTCTGTGGTGTGTTGTATGTCTAAATCAGTGCCAGATGAGGACTCACCCTCTGATGAGTCAGTTAAAGTATTACGTTTTTTTAAGAATGGACCTTGGACGTTTCCGTTTTGGGGTGACACTGGTTTTCTGATAGCTATCTTCAAACCTCACATGTCTGGATTGTCTGAAAGATTGACCTTTCTCATAATCAGTTAAATTTCTATGGAATTTCTTGAGCTTTCTTTCTTTTAGTTGGTTTTCAAAATTAAGTAAATCTGAACTTAATTTGGACAAAAAAGTAGAAAAAAAATAATTGGTCTTTGCGTTTATTAAAATCATCACATAATTTACTAACCACAAGTGTCTCTTTCTCGATGGTGCGTTCATAATAGTTAGCTAATGTTTCTACGAATTTCATAGAACAATTTTGTTGTATAAGAGCCCATTTGTTAGTTAGCTGTTCATCAGGCTCAATTACTAGAGGCTGAAATTTCACCCTAAGTCCTCTGGGAGTTAGACCTTTAGCCATGTATGCTTTAAATAATTTCAAATGCCAAACATTAGAGCTTAATGTTTTCATACTTTTATTTAGATTTTGAAAAAGTTTTTCACACTGCTGTTTGGGATGATCTATATGTATAAGATTGGTATTGGATTGTTGTCCAGTTCCAAAAATAGCTAGATCTTCTTTATCAGAAGAAAGACCGAGGAATATTCTATTTAAATGCATCTTAAAAGATAGTTTGGATGTAAACAACCACAAAAGGTTGAATAAAAAATCTAAACTCAATAATAAAAAGGTTAGTTATGTAAGAACTGGTTAATAAATCTATATTAAACACAGCACCACGTCCTTAAGTGATATATAGGTGGTAATTATATTCCCAATAATGAATCTGGACAATAATGGCCAATGACTATAAATAAATAATATTTTACAGCTATTATGTTAGTGACATTCAATGAAGTGTCATAACAATGTACAATAAATCTCAAGAATATATTAAAGAGAGCCATGTCCAGATATAAGATAAATAGGACAATGATGGTAGCTGTGATAGCTGATTCAAAAGAACAACAATGAAAAAACACCTGACAAAAATTATATACTAAGAAGGGACAAAAATATAATGATACTACAACAGTAGTTAGATACAGCCCTGCAGCATTGTTGAAAATGTGTAATAATACTCAATTAAACACTAAATTGTGATACCAATTACTAAATAAAATATATATTTTGAATTTAGTCTATGTATTGGCATCTGAAATGTGTGGATTTGTCAATATATAAATCCAGTTGTTATGTATTCACAAATAGTCGAGTCCCTAGATAGCATCTGAACACTGTTATAGGATAGGGACAATTGTAAAAAAAGAATATATATGTGCTTAAGAATGGGAAAAAAGAAGGAATCCTTAAAAATATAAATCAAGAAAAATTGGTGTACATAGAGTTATAATATGTGATATGCATATAATCCAACTAATGAACAGGGACTAATATGATGTAGTTCAATAGATATTGAAAATTAACCTGGAATATATAGCTGTAATAATAGTAATAGCTAATATCCAAAAGTTAAAATAATATTTAAAGTTGTATATTCAAACAATTGTGTCTAAGGTTTCAAGCATAACCCTGAGTAACAATGTAGCCTCCAATATTCATAAGTATGAAACAGTTGGCTTGATGTAAATCTACCAAACTGATATGTAGTGACCAACCATTCAACTCAATAAGCACTGAAAAAATTATAACATATCAAACACATAAATATCAAAAATAATTTGAAAACATGAGCCCCTAGTAATAAAGAATGATGAGTAAACTCTAAGTAAGTCTCAATTCATGAGAAAAAGACATTTGGTTAGAATATTAAAAAACATAATGGAAATTCAGTCCGATGCACGCCAAGCCCACTATTGTTCTTCATTCCCTGGTTAAACAATCCAGTATATATACAATTTAAACTCGCCAGTCCCATTCGTAAGAATATAGTGTCCAAAAATACTTTACTTGATGAAAAATCAGCTTCAATTCGTTCACACACTCCACGAACATGAATAACTTTGATCGCTTGTTGCAAAAAACTATATTCTAATCATAGTTCGTAATAGCATGGAACTTGGTCCCAATATAAAAGTAATTACACAAAAAACCTGGTCTAACATAACACAAATGTCATATATGATAATAAGCCTAGTAAAGTGATGTAATAACACCACAATTAAACAATCACAATCCCAGACATGTAAAAATAAAATGTCCAAAGTCCAATAATAACACTGGTTGATGAAGAATTCAAATATAATATGTTCACCAAAAAGGTTCACCAAAAAGTTTGGCCTATACCGTTGTAATAGAGTCAAAGCGGACCGTAGAATAAAGCTATATTGTACTTACAGCCCTGATGATAAGACTAATGATGCTACGGGTTTCAAAAAACCCCATCCAAGGTAAAAACACCCCAAATGTACAAAAAACAGCTATGTTCCATAAAACGAGTGTCAGATAACTCCTTTAGATGAAAAAGGGCAAAAAAATTAGATCCAGTAATCACCATAGAACGAACGCCAGATGCAGGAGGCAAATCCAATTGCGTAATAAATGGTTACGAATAATCCAAATCAAATTAAAATGTTGATAGCAAAAGAAGGGAAATTCCCTGTTCAATCACAAACAAATTGGGTTGATTTGTTGGCTCAAAATAGTAATAGGAGCTCAAAAATTAAACGAAGAAACTGTTGAACAGGTATTTGGATGACTGCTGGATGGTGTGGATGTCTGATGTTGAATACTTGCAGGAATTTGTTGATTATCTCAATGATAACAAATGGGGTCCACATTTTACGATGAATTTTGATCAACATAAGATTACCTACCTAGATGTACTGATAACTAAGAATATAGATAACACAATCAGTACACAAGTACTTAGGAAACATCCAGAATACAACACCCTACTACACACATCCAGCTTTCATCCAAAACATATAACTAAAAATATCCCTAAGTCACAATTTATCAGAATGAGACGTATTTGCTCAGATGATAATACATTTCATGTTTTTCATCATGATATGATTGACAGGTTTAAGGAAAGAGGTTATAACATGGGTCATGACATTACTGCTAGCAATTATGCATCACAGCTTAATAGGGATGATCTCCTCAGATACAAAAAGAAAACTCATACAAATACTAACACTTTAAGATTCACCACTACGTATGGCAGAAATATTAATAAATTGATTGATGCCATCAGCAGACATTGGAACATTCTCTTAGCAGACACTGTTTTGTCTCAACATTTATCTGAAACATGTCTTTTTTTCATTCAGAAAAGGCAAAAATTTGGCAGCACATTTCAATCATTACAAACATCATTCAGAATCTAAAAATTTGCACATGATTCAAACCTCTATACTAGGTGACGAACTTGTGGGCTGTATGCCCTGTGGACATTGTACTAATTGCAATTTTTTTTTAAAAATGAAACACTTTTCTAGCAATAATACAAGCAATATATATGATATTCAGTTCTTTGCAAACTGCAATACAGACTGGGTTATATATATGGCCTCTTGTAGCTGTCATGCATTTTATATTGGTCAAACATCCAGACCTTTCAAATTACGTATATCAGAACATCTCAGTGATGTCAAGTACAAATGGCCAAATAATGCTTTATATAAACATACCCTCAAACATACTACAGCTAGTTTTCATTTCATTGTTATTGACAAAATAATAGGGGGCAGAACTAACAAATCAGGATGGCATACCAAACTGAATGCAAAAGAGAAAAAATGGATTGTTAAATTGGGTGCTTTATTTCAGCCTGGTCTCAATGAATATTTATGAATATATGTATACATATTCAGAGCTCACCAATGAAACTTTGTCATGAATTAAGCTTTATTATATAAGAACCTTTTAGCAAGTTTTGTATTTTTACACTGATGAAGGCTAGGTAAACGCCTTAGCCGAAACCGGTCTGTCTATGTGGTTCTTTACAATACATTAAATTAAGTTTTACAGCTCACAGTTGCTGGCTTTTTCTTTTTTGAATATATTACATAGTTTTTACCAACAGGGATGACAATGCACTTTTTGGCATTGAGCTTGAGGCCATGGCTTTGACACCAGGCATCTGTCTCAGTGAGGCCCTTTTGTAGGCTGTCCACATCGTTAGGAGTTTTGATTATGGCTCCTAGTTTGCAGTCATCTGCGAACTTTGTTAGCCAAAGGCTATGTTAGCCTGTACTTGAGAGAAGTAGATACCAAACAGGAGAGGACCTAGGACTGAACCCTGTGGTACTCCACTTGTCACTGGTCTGAAGTTGGATTTAGAGTCTGCTACTTTCACAGTGTGGGTTCTGTCAGTTAGCCAGTTGGCAACCCATCTTGTGATATAGGGATTTATACCTAGTTTAGTGAGTTTGTCTATAATTCCATAGTTGGGGATAGTGTCGAAAGCCTTGGCGAGATCTAGATAGGCTGTGTGAACCACCGTACCCTCATCTACAGCTTTGGTGACCTTTTCAAAGAAGTCTATCAGGTTTAGGAGACATGATCTGCCTTTTACAAACCTGAACTGGGTAGGGTCCAGAGTTTGGAGATTACCAATGTCATTGTTTATAAGTTCCATGATGATACGCTCCATAGCCTTGCAGACCAGGCTCATCAGGCTAATGGGGCAGTAGTTCCCAGGGTCCGTGGTGGCTCCCCCTTTGTGGAGTGGGATAACCGTTGCTGTGCGCCATTTAGCGAGCACAAAGCCTGAGGTGAGGCTATGATTGAACATGGTACTTAGGTGGGGTGCCAATTGATTCTGTAGTTCATGTAGAACGTAGCCTGCAATGTTGTCAGGTACCATGGATGCTGTGTTCCTGGCTTTGGAGAGTGTGTTTTTTCCCTGTGCAGCCGTGATTACAGGTACTTTGCATTCTTCTGGTATAGACATGGGCCCTTTAGGGGATGAGAGAGGGGTAAAGTTAGCACTGAACCTATCTGCCAGGATGTTGGCAATATCAGTTGGTTCTGTATATTTAGTGCCATTGTGCTGTAACTCAGAGCAGATCTGAGTGTTGCCATTGAGATTCTTGACATAGCTATAGAATGCTTTGTGGTTGTCTTTAGAATCAGTGGCAATTTTGTTTTTGTAACTAGCTTTGGAGGATTTTATGAGGGATGTCAGCTTCTTACTGAGGCTGACCACGGAGTTCCTCCAATCATGGGATTTTACTCTTTTTTTGCAACAGTTTCTTTCTTCTGTTATAGAGTTTGTTTATAGCAGGGGACCACCAGATTGGCTTCCTTTTTTTGGAGGATAGCATCTTGGTTCTGTTAGGGATTGTACGATCCATGCACTCGTGTAAGTGCTTATAAAGTGCAATTGTATAGGATTCAGCAGTCATATCTCTATTGTCCGTCAGCATGGGTGTCGTGAAGTTTGCCTCTTCTGTCTTAAGAAGTGTGAAGTTGGCTTTGGAGAAATTTTTTACAGTGGTTTCCCTAATGGGGGTGGAGGTGGGATGTGGATGTCTAGGGTGATTTGCTTCTGGTCGGATCTGACCAACGAGGAATTGACCTCTGGTGTGGAACACCAGTTGCCCATGCTGGTAATGATCGGGTCTAGGATATTGCTGCCCCTGGTGGGGGTGTGGATAAGTTGATCCAAAGCATTGGAATTTATGAATTCCAGAAAACATTGAGCACAAAGTTGGTACATGAGTAATTTTCTCGTTAATGGTGGGGTAGTTGAAATCACCCAGGTTGTACCCTAATATTTTCCAGTGCATCAAGAAATGAGGAGTGGGAATCCTGGGGCATGGTGAGGGATCTATAGCAAGCTACAATTTGCATTGCAGTCTTGCCCAGAGTTAGTTGCACTTGGCTAATCTCAGATGCATTATGCTGAGCAACTAGCCTGGAGGTGTGGTTATCCTTAATGAATATGGACATGCCCCTGCCTTTAGTGCTTCGGTCCAGGTTAGGTGGCCGAAAGGTGTGGTATGAATTATAGCCTGGTAATGCAGGGGAGCTCTCTGGCTCCTTGAACCAGGTCTCTGTCACTGCACAGATGTTGATGTTCTTCATTTTAAGGAGTGCCTTGAGTAAGTGCATTTTGAGGTTTAGACTTCTAGCATTAAGTAGTATTACTCTCAAATTTTGCTTGCTTGTACCAGTTACGGTGGTGAATTTGTCATTTGAATCTTGCCTAAAAAAGCCACTATAGGGGTGGCAAGAGCCTTAGCCAGTAAACGAAATCTCAAGGGCAACAGGTGCAGGCCATCTCTGGCAAAGCATCATGGTTTGTCGATCATGTCATCCCAGGCAGACAGATACTGGATCCCCTTAGAATGACACCAGAAGCTTAGCCAATTGTTGAAGTCAATAATTTTGTCCTTGTACTGTGGCATCATTCTGGGTGATGGCAGGATGCTACTCAGGGTTAGGGTCATACCTGCCTGAGCTACATGATCAGAAAGCTCCTCCATCTCTCTTTTCATGTAGTCCAGGGAGGTACGTCTCAGGTCATTCACACCAACAATGACAGAGTCATATTTGTACTTGCTGTGGAGGGACCTGAGTGCATGCATTATGTGGTGGATCCTGGCACCTGACAGTAACTTTCTCCTTGTTTAGCTTGGTGAGTGGAACATCAATGTGCCTGATAGAGTTACCTATGACTAGAGTGTTGGGTACGTTGTTATGCCTTATGGGCTGTGGTTGAGTGACACATTGAGTTTGTGGGCTGTGTGTCATTTGGGTTGTGTTGGGGGAGGTGGAGGTTGCTTGCATTTCTGCTTTGGAGGTCCCTGTTGCTTGGGTAGATTTTTTTGAGAGCCTCCGGGAATGTAGGTGTGTGTTTTGTGTTTCTATGTGTGTGTTTTGGTGGTGTAGGTTTTGAGGGACTATGTGATGAGTGTGGTGTGGTGCAAGTGTTTACCTTCTCCTCTTGACTGTCTAGTCCAGTCTTGGGTAAAGAGAGCTTTGCTTCCAGTTTGGTTATATAATTGCATCTCTCACAGGTTGTAGTGTTGGGTGGTAAGAGGAGAGGGTTGTTTGTGTACATGAGGCAATTGCTGCATTGCCCCAATATGCCCAGATTCATCAGGTAGACAGGAGAAAACAATGGGAGTTGACCCTTAGACATGCCTGGATAGGTGCTTATTTATTAAGTACTAAAAACTGTTTTCTTCTAGACAAGTGAGGAAAGTTGAGTGCTGTAGTAATTTGTAGCTTATTTAGTGCCTACAATGAGTTCTGAACAAGTGCTGAGCTCAAAAAATCAGATTTGAGTACTGAAACAAGAAAACTGGCTAGTTCTAAGAAACAAAATTAAGCTAGAAGGCTTCTCTCCAACACAGAAAGGCTTGAGGGCTCAGAAGCTTACAAACAGTCCTGGTTACAGCAAATCTGTATCTGGACTAGACAATTTATAGGAAAGGCAGGAAACAAGCTTAGAATTTTTTTTTTTGTAAAGTGGAAAGGGGAAAGGAGGAGCAGAAGCTAATTGGGTTGGCCTTCTCAAATGTTCTCCCTGGAATAGGTAGAATGAGGTAATGACACTAGACAGGGAGGAGTGTCCCAGATCAAATTTACAGTAGGGGCGGGCAGCTGCCAAATCAGAACAAACAAACCCAACCAGATGCTTAACAATTGTAGAATATTCTACTCTGCCAATGCTCAACACCAGACTAACCCCCACTTTCTCAATTTCTTTACCAATAATGGACCACCTAAATATAATATAGCCATGGTCTCTCTCTGATTCTAACATTAATAAGGTGTTTCTCCAAATGTATTTGAATACTCTAGAATGTCTTTTTGCTCTTTTGTATTATCTATGAAATGATTGCTAGCCTCCTAATATGAATGTAACTGTTGTTTTTTGGAGCTTTTCTCCCCGGGCCTCCGCTGAAAATGGACATATATCCAGTCGGACTATCCCGGTCAACAAATGTAAAATAAATAAAATAAATAAATAAATAAAAAACCCTGGATTACATGGATAAAGTCCCACTCTTTTGCAAATTTCTAAAACAATTGACTGGTAAACTGGGTACCATTGTCAGATATAACTTTGTGTGGACTACCATGGACTGAGAAATGACATTTCATCTGAGTAATAACAACACTGGATGCTAGGTTAGGTAGCAAATCAATTTCAAACCAGTTCGAATAAGAGTCTACCAACACTAAGTAATGCTGATTGTTCCACTCAAATATATCAGTGGTTACTGTTGACCAAGGTAGTTCAGGAATCTGACTTAGCTGAAGTGTCTCTTTTTTCAAATGCAGTTTAGTACTATTGCATACTGAAGAAGAAGAAAGCACTTTATCAATGTGCTTTGACAGAGAAGGCCAAAATACTAGTCCTCTCACCCTACTTTTGGTAGACTCAGAACCTGAGTGGCCACGATGCAAAATTTGAATGTATTCATGTTGTAAAGAAGTAGGAACAATAACTTTTGGGCCTTTGAAAATGATACCATCTTCCATCAGCATCTCATCTCTGTATGGAAAATAAGGTTGTACTTCTAGTGGTACACAATATTGCTTTGACGGGTATCCAACATTGATGAAGTGGTTGAGCTTCTGCAAAATTGGATCAGTTTTTGTATGATCTCATAGCTCATCAAGTCTCATGGTAGAAAATGTATGCACTTCCATGAAATCAAAGTCAAAGTTCTCTCCATCAAGCTGTTCCATGGTATTTCTGGGTGATCTGGATAAGGTATCAATCAGATAAAGAAGTCTGCCTTTTGTGTAGGCCATTTTGAAATTATACTTTTGTAGTCTGAACATCATTCTTTGTAGTCTTGCTGGAGTGGTATGTGCATAGGCTTCTTTAAAATAGTGACTAGAAGTTGATGATCAGTTTTGATTTGGACAGCTCGGCCATAAATATAATCATGGAATATTGAACATGCGAACACAATTGCCAAAAGCTCCTACTCAATTTGAGCATACTGCATCTGTTTGGATAAGAGTTCTATATGCACAGGCAACAGGTTTGCCCTCTTGAAGAATAACTGCACCAAGTCTGAACATGGAAGCAAATGCTCTCTAGTGTTGTTCTAACCATGACCAGGCAACATTTTTTGCATGTCAGCTCTCTTAAAGGCACTGATAACTCACTAAAGTCAGGGATAAATTTGTCCAAATAGTTAACCATACCAAGAAAATGCTGTAGGGACTGGACATTGTCTGGGACTGACATCTCAAGAATTGCTGCTTTTTTGGAAGGGTCTGATCATAAGCCTGTACTGGTAAATAAATGACCCACATAAGTAACGTCTGGTAATCTGAATTTATGTTTCAGAGGATTGAGCTTCATGTTCAATAAATAGAACGTGCTGGAGGGACAGATTCATCACCCAGAGACTCCCTATGCTGTGGAACAAAATCCCGGTACATGTGAGGCAGAGCACCTCTCTGGCCTTGTTCAAGAGGAATCTTGACCAATGGATGGGAGATTGCAGATATACCCCAGGGATTACTTCAGTGTCACTGCTTGACAGAGGCACAGCAAAATGATAGGCATAGTTTTTATTCAAACTAAAGGGGTGGCGAAAGCCACATAACTATGGGCTAGGCTTATAAATGCCCTTGGGCAGATAGCCTAGTATGAACCTATGAACCTATGAACTTCATGTGCTCTGTCCAGAACTTTCCGGAGGTTTCTGTCATGCTCTGCTTTACCATTACCTCCAACCAGTAAATCATCAACTATTATAGCACATGGATAGCCCCCAAAAAATTTGCCCCAGTGCACGCTAAAAGACTTCACTGGCAGAATTTATTCCAAAAGGCATCCTGAGGAATCTGTATCTACCAAATGGAATACTGAATGTAGTCAGCAATGAAGATTTGTGATCAAGCATTATTGCCAAAATTAACTCTTTGCATCTAAGACAGAAAAAACAGTAGCATCTGGCATGAACGCGGCAATATCCTTGACTGTACGCATAGGATGATGAAGTCTCTTTAATGCCTTGTCCAAGTCTCTTGGGTTAATGCATATTCTGATTTCATCCAAGCTTTTTTTTTGAGCAGCTACCATGGAAGACACCCACTCGGTTGGTTCTGTGACTGGACAAATCACACCTTGCTGCACCATTTTGTCTAACTGGACCTTGACCTTGAGGCTGAAGGGGTGATTTATGCATTGAAGTGCACTTGTGGCTTATTTTATACTGGGGAGATGGGTCGGTCTTTTAAGACTTGTTAAGAACACGTTAGAGATATGTAAAATAAAAAATTAGATAGCCCTTTGGGGACACATTTTGCTGATTTTCACGATGCCAAGCCAGATTGTTTAAAGGAGTGTGTGTTAGAAAAAGTTAATTTGTTTGTGGGTGAATGTGATGATATTTAGACCAGATTATTACAGAAGGAAACATTATTCATCTTGAAATATAATACTTTGGAGCCATTTGTCCTCAATAAAGAATGTAATTGGAAGTATATTATTTAATTTAACTGAATGATTGTTGACTAGAGGTAAGTATTTAAGTGATTGTATAGGATGTGTTTTTTTACTCTTGGAAGGCTTTTGGCCGAGGCACTAAGTCTTTTTATTTAACAGTTTTTTGAAGTGTGGTCTAGTTATTTATGTTTTAATCCTTCTTTATTTTTTTCTGGTGGTTGTTTATTGGACGTTGACCTTGTCCTGCATAGCTACTGGAACTCTCCTCACTGGTCTGATCACTGGACTGACCTCTAGGTATACTTTCATGGAGTACACAACTGGAAGTTTGCCTAGCTTGTTGTCAAAAACATCAGCATACTTTGAGAAAATAGCATCACTGAAGCTGGAACTGGGATATATGCTAACATGATGTACTTCTTTTGTAAAAGAAAACAGTTTCATTCTCAAACTGTCTCTGAGACCTAATAATGACTGCACAGGTCTTCTGACTGCATAAAATTGCAAGCTGTAAATAATGACTTTTTAAATCATTTATACGAGTGGTTTTCATGTAGGAACCAAGATGAAAGTTTTCTAATGGTTACTTTAGATATACAATCATTGTTTACCACAATTCCAAATACTTATGGCATAAATGCCATTAGATAGTTTATGCATAGCAATGGCAGTTATGCTAATAGATATATACAGACTATGTATGAGTTACTGGATTTAGTCCTTAGCAATAATTTCTTTGCCTTTGACTACAAATTTTACCAAGTACATGGGGTTGCAATGGTATACCCGTTGCAAATACATATGCTAGTCTAGTGCTTGATAAATGGGAGAATGACATTATTTACAATGGGCCTGTAAAATTTTATTAAAAATTAAGTGTTTTAAAAGATTTGTGGATGATCTTTTCTTTATTTGGCATGGAAATAATGTTGAACTGAATGAATTATTGGTATATTTAAACTCTAACACAGAATTTTTGAAGTTTTATATGACTTGCTCACCTAGGAGCATTAATTTTTTTGGATATCACTATAGACTTTGATGGTTGTAATATGTCAACTGCTGTTTACAAGAAACCTGTCCATAGGAACAGGTTTCTACATAGTTCTAGTATGCATACACCCCATATATTTAAAGGGATCAGTAAGGGTCAATTTATTCGGATAAGCAGATTAAATTCTGATACAAACAAATGTCACCTGCAGATGAATGAAACTAAACAGGAGTTCCTTGATAGAGGATATAGCAGCGACAAACTTGAAATAGATCATGTACTATGTTTGAGATCTATCTCTGCTAGACCCAGTTTTGGGGTTAAACAGCTTACTAGCATTCAGGCTCAACCAATTGCCAATGAGGTTATTAGGTATATTATGACATATAATAGAGCCTCCTCAACTATTAAAGGCATTATTAGAACTAACTGGAGTATATTAACATCTTTACCTGAGTTAGAGAAACTTATGGGTAATTACTCCAGGTTTTCGTATCGTAACTGCCAAAGTTTTAAACAAAAACTGTGCTATAAAGATTTTCATAATAATATTCCAAGGTGTAAATACAGTTTTTCTGGTACCATTCCATGCCATAATTGCTCATGTTGTGAGGTTATAAATAAAAACATGCTATTTACTTATCCACTGACTGGCAAAACATTTAAGTTTTCATGTCCTGCCACTTGTAACTCCTCACATATAGTTTATCTTGCCACATGTACCAAATGTTCTTCTTTTTATATTGGCAAATCAATGAGGAAGTTGAAAGACAGGATTATTGAACACAGGTCTGACATTAAAAGAAATATAAGTACCAACTCTCTAGATAAGCAAGTTATTGAATATGGCGTAGAACATACTTTTAGGTTTAGAGTTATTGATCAGGTATTTGCTAGTATTAGGGGTGGTGATTTAAATAACAGTTTGGAAAATAGAGAACTAGAATGGATACTTAGAATAAATGCTTACTTTCCCCCTGGTTTGAATCAGGTAACAACAATTAAGCCTGTACTGAAACACAAGCAAATGTGCCTATACTAGCCTTTATCAGGGTATATTTTTCTTCCTTTCCCCCTCCCTCCCCTCCCCTCCCTTTTTTATATACATATGTATATACATATGCATACATGTGCATATATATATATATATATATATATATATATATATATATATATATATATATATATATATATATTTCTAGGAAACATTTATGGACATAATTTTTTATTTATGTCTTTTGTATTAATATGGTGATTAAATGCTGAAAGTTTATATGAATGGCTCTTTAAATGCTTAGCATATGTAATTGATTAATTGATGGCTGTGTGTTATATAAAGTGAGGATGTTAGGTGTTGCTTTTATACACTGATGAAGGTTTTTTTACCTGAAAGCTTTGTTTAAATAAACAGCTTTTTTGTTATTTTTGCGTTGCTGAGTTCTTATCATATTTTCAAGCCGTAACTGTTCCCAGCCGAATAGCATGAAAGCACTACTTGAATCTCTTCACCTTCATAAGCAGCAAGCTTTGCACAGTTGGCCAAATTAAGTTGCTCACCAGCTCTCAATCTAGCAAATGTTTCTGTTGACGTAACATTATACTTTGAACTGGTGTCCACTTTGAGCTCCGTGGGGTTACCATTGATCAGGACAGTAAAAAATACTTCGTTCTTTGCCAACAAATCAACTGCATTAACCTTTTCACCAACCACTGATACACCATCTATACAGAAAGTAGGATTGCAGCTTTCCACATAATCTACTTGCTTTTTTGAATCACCTTTCTTAATAACTGAATGAGGCTTGCTTGATTTACAAAACTTTTGAAAGTGGTTCCATTTTTTACACTTGTGGCATTGGTGACCAAATCCTAAGAACTTCTCTCTTTTAGACTCATGATTGGCACCAGGGCCGGCCTTAGCTGAAATGGCACCCTAGGCGAAGTAGTGCTCCGGCGCCCCCTTACTCCCTACCCACAACATACTCACAAAACAACCCTATTTGAGCCACACCCACAGGTAAATCACTCCCCAAGAAAGCCACTCCAGTAATTTCCTTAAATCATTTAAATGGATAAGAAGAAAAAGATACCTTGTAATGTAGTTAAACTGCAACTACCTCTGTGTACTTATTTCCTACTTTAAATACCAGAAATGGATCATAGTCAAATAGGGCCCTAGCAGGGTAATAGATTGCCACCCCCGAGCAATCCCTCTTGCAGCAACCCCCACCCTCCAACAGCAGCCCCCTCCCCAGCCATTCCAGTGTTCCATTACTTGGCTATTTCTCACCAGTTACCATACATATTGTTCAAATATATCAGTGTGCATTCTGTTTTCATATTTACTTCCACAATGTTTACAGATATTGAAATAAAATAACACAAACACAGATAGCCATTTGCTAAACAAATAATACAGTCTTGCAATGAATACAGATTTAGCATGAGCTGTAAACTTCTCTGCCCTTGAAACCCATACTCATTGAAACGGCAAAACTCACATTCATTAAAATAACATGAAAACCCAGATTCATAGAAAATGCATCTGGCTAGTGGAGGATTGTTTACCTTTGGGCTGTTTTCATAACAGACTACTTGCACACATTTTTTAGGGCCACACATACATGTATTTGTTTTTTTATTCATCTTCCTGACTGTATTAAATTATATTCCTTGTATAATACAGCACCACTTGTTAGAATGGGTTTTAAATTTGTAGTTTTAAACATTCTTTTAATAAGCAATGAAACAAAATGTATGAACCAATTAACTACCCATTTCAGAAAATTTCAACAATAAAAGGCCACTCAAAACTTCTGTAATTATAATCCACCAATATCACTCGATACAATCTCTGCAGAAGTAAAACCATTTGAATAATTCTACATTAAAGAAATCTGTAACTAATGAAGAGGTTGCTACTGACAAACAACTTTAAATGTTAATGTTTTATCTATAAATTCAGTGCCTGCTGCCCTTTTGCATCAGTTTGTCTACTGTTGCTGCCATCACTATATCCTTTTTCTTACCCACACCACCCTTATGCTACTTACCCTCTATTTTTCTTATGAAAGGGCACCTGTCCCATAAGAAAATACATCTCCTCCCCTACTGCATATCACTCTTTCCTTCTCATTGTCCTTCTGTATGTTCCTCTGCATACTCTTTCCCACTTTCTACAGTCCTATTCACCCAATTCTTTTCCTGATATAAAATAAATGACACTACGACCAAAAGAGTAGCCTTTAATTACCAACCGATGTTTGACTGAGTGCAGAACTTCCCTTTTCTCTGGGATTATGATAAGCTTAAATACATAGGCATATGGATAAAAAGGGACACAAATCAGACGGTAAAAGAAATGTGGGAAGAAATAAAATGATAATACATAAAATAATAAATAATGTAAGGTCATGCATCTGAATCTGGATAGTAATATACAGCTGGTCAAAATGTTTATGGTCCCATTTCTGTTGTATGTTGGACAGTCTTATCTTAACTCGACAGATGAGGACTGGTGGATCATAAAAGACAGTGATCTCAGAACACTGATATGGGGCAGTGAGAAGTCAGGGCTTACATAGGACAAACTTACACACCACCATTAGAGCAGGGAAGGCTTAGGATGTCAAATCTAAAAGGATACTATGAAACCGCACAGACACATTTAATTTATCTGCTACAAGCTGATGTGTACTGCCCTCTCAGAAAAGAGATTGAATTCACTGGCCTGCAACAGACATTTAAACAGAAAAAAATGGGCACGTGTGTGGCTGAGATTGGTCAGAAAAACATGGTACTTATTTGGGCTATTATGCCTCCTCAGTGATTCAGAAACTGTTTAACCCACAGTGTTATCAAGCTTGGAAGGTGGAAATACTCTCCGTAACTACAAAGATAGAGGAAGCAAGGAAAGGAGACCTCTGAAGCTTGTCATATATGGGCCAGAGGACAGGCCCAGCCAATATTGTGGGAGTAGGTAAGTATAGAAAGGAAGCTTCTGGAAGCCAGGGTTATTTTTAATTTACTAGAAAAGTATTGTCTTCAACTCCAGGGGCTCTTGGCTGAGTATAGATACAGAAAAAAGTCCCTGAATATGAAAGTGTATCCCAGAACTGGTGTAGTTTCTAACAAAGCATAGAATACACCAGGTAAATTTGAAAGTAGCAGTAAGTTGAGGATATTAAGCCGTGATGTAGAGATCTCAGGGATTGGTTTTGGAGTGGGAGACCAGTCTAGAAATAATGATAGCAGTCTCCCAGTGGAAGGAAATTGCCTTGCCCCCACCCCGGTTATGCAACTAAACACAGATTATAGTTTTTGTGTGGAAATCACTTCATAGATATTTTTATATTCCCATTTAGACAAAAATTTTCCAAGCCATCTCCCTCAGTTGCTGGAAATGTTTCCATCCAAAAGAATAAACTGTGAGCATATTTTCTGAGATTCCCCAGAATTGCAGAACTTTACAAGGCAGATGTATTCTTTCCTGGTTTGAATCAGTAAGATGGAATATTAGCTAACCAGAGAGGCATTGCTCTTGAATTATCACATAGGGTTGAAGGTAGTTACACACACACTCACACACACATACACACACACGCACAAGCACCAAAAAATGCATTTGGCAACATCAGCAGCAAAAAAAGAATATAATAAGACATTAGAAATTAAAAACGTTTTTGAATATTAACCAAGTGGCTGCAATAATACAAGTGTTAAAGGTAATGGGGTTGCATGAGTCTGAGAGGTCAACCAAGCCAAAGCCAAAATAAAATGGCAACAATAGGACAAAGTTTAGGGGAAGGGGAGTATAGTACTATTAAGCAGCTTATAATGTTAAGAGATAATTTATGTGTTACTCAGGAAACGG
The DNA here is from genome assembly GCF_019279795.1 of Protopterus annectens. Lineage (NCBI taxonomy): Eukaryota > Metazoa > Chordata > Ceratodontiformes > Protopteridae > Protopterus > Protopterus annectens. Next base: position 4,532,802 of record NC_056736.1, on the reverse strand, counting down.
TGTTACTGCCATTGCTCTGTTATTAACACAGAAAAAGAGATTAATGTATTTAAAAAAACTGTCTATAAAATGTGGGCATTGAACTTAGCATAATTAGATATCTGGATTTTATTTCTCTTTCTAGTTGTTACAAACAGCAGTCATCTTTGAAATTTCTATATTCTGCATTAATTTTCAATTGGACTAATAATACTTTGAAGTCAATGTTCATAGCATAGTGCTGTTTGGAAATTCACTTTCATTTTGTTAATATGTATAATAAACTTTCTTTTAACCATGCTCTTCAAAAAAATATCAGCAGCCAAATTTGCAAATTCCACACATTTTATCACATTTAACTTTATAATTCCCATACTGTTTATGCATTTATTTTGAAAAACAAACTAAATCATTGTAGTTGTAATTTTTACAAATGTGCTTTCCTTATTGAATTCATTATTGAATTTAACATACGCTTGACTTTTTATTCATTTGCTATTGTATCCAAATTAGTATCATCTCAGTATATATCTATATATCTACTAGTGAGTTGAATGCGAGTGTATTAGCGATTAAGTCTGTGCATATAGCCAGACATGTAGCTAGCCTATTTTTGTGCCCCGATCTGGTGTCCCCCAAAAGGTCTTCTCTTTGGACTTGAGGAATAAGAAGAAGGAAATTCTGTTATTAAAAAAAATACTTTATAGTTACATTCAAGTCAGTGTCTTTGCAGCATGGTCAGTATACCCTTTCTACATATGTTGTTGTGTTGAAGACAAAATCATTACAATGATCAGTCTTCCATGTACATGTTTAGTATTAATATGATACAATGAAATACCAGATAACAGTGTACTTATATATATACACACACATATATATATATATATATATATATATATATATATATATATATATATATATATATATATCTTTCTCATGGAGGTAAATAAACTTTTTCTGTTCAATAATACTGTTTTGCAGGACACATAATTAGTTGTACCTTCTTGTCTTGGTCTCCATGCTCTTCACACTCACCCTCAACTCTACACGCCAAAACACCTGTGCTCCGAAAATCACGATGACACTGGTGCAGCAAACTGACAGTCACTATGTAAAACAATGAAAATAAGAACTATATTCCACGGTTGTAGTTGTGTAAAAGAAATAAAACTTTTATTCCACAAACAAGGTTTAGCGCTTTCACCTACAAATCGTAGGCTTCCTCAGAACAATAATACATCCGTTCCTAAACAATTAAATATTTAAAATTGGCGCCAAAAATTTATGCCCCTTTTAAAGAGGTATCACCATCAAAGCTGCAATATTAAAATACCTCATAGCTTATTGTTATTAATTTGATTTGTAAGTAATTGATAATAAAAATGAAATATGCGTATACAAAAATATACCTATATATATAATAACAACCAAATTCATTTGTATTATTATATTTATACATATTCTAAGATAGTTTTGGTTGAAATAAAATCATTAAGTCCCGGAGGGGTAGTAGCATCAGTAAAAATCTGCCAATAACTTTCTCTAAATGCCAATTTGTTCTTCATATTACCACCTCTAGGATTATTTTTTATCACTTCTAAAATGCCAAACCTAAACTGATGTTCACTACCTTTATTTATAATGTGTCTTGCCAAAGCATTTTTTTCATCTCTCTTCCTTATACAATAAACATGTGCATATATTCTTTTCTTAAAATTTTGTTCCGTTTTACCTATATAGTATGACGGACATATAATGCATTTTGCAATATATACTAAGAATTTTGTGTTACAATTTCCCTTTTTGAAATATACAATAGTATTGTTGTAATTGTCTAATCTTAGTTCATTGTCTTCTAAAATGTAACTGCACTGATTACAAAACCCACATCTACTAGTATGTGACTTTTTTTCTAAGGCTACTTGTTTACTGCCCCTTTCTAGTAAACTTTTTAAATTTTGTCCCATTTTATACACAAATGTGGGTTTAGGACCCAAAATTTCAGTCATCTCCTCCTTAGACATTAGAGTATACCAATATTTATTTAATATATGTTTTATTTTGTTACTATAGGGGCCATATTCTATAATACAAGCTTTGTCATACATCGTATTATTTGTGTTACCAGACGCTGCTACTGATGTCTCTGATGTCCCCTTATGTTTAAAACCTAATAAAGGGACAATACTATTTCCCCATCTATTGATAAGGTCAAAACTAATTTTATTCATCATTTCTAAATTATAACCTCTGTCTACGAACATAGATGTGATAAATTCTATTTCCTGTTTCAGTTCTTCAATAGAAGAGGTCATTCTCAAAGCCCGGATACATTGTCCTTTAAAAATATTTCTTTTAGTCTTTGTAGGGTGGCAACTATTATAATCCACATACGAATTTGTGAATGTTTCTTTTCGATGTATTCTAGAATGAAACCCTCTATCTGTTCTTGACACTAATGTGTCTAAATAGGGTACCCCTATACTGTTACTATGTGAAGTGAATTTCAAATAATTACTACTCTGATTCAAATATTCAAAAAACTGTCCAAACGTTTCCTGATTTCCTTCCCATATTACATAAATGTCGTCAAGGAAGCGTGAGTAGTATTTGATCTTACTATAAAAATGACTCTTGAAAATATACTTCTCTTCCCAATTTAACATGACAAGGTTAGCATATATGGGGGCACAAGCGGCCCCCATAGCTACTCCCTTTGTCTGTCTGAAAATCTCTCCCTCATAGTATACGAAATTGTTGTCCAAAACTATAGACATAAAGTCACTAACCAATTGTATTCTTTCACTGGATAACTTACTACAACTATGCATACTATCTGTGAATGACATCAATGGAGGCAAATATTAAGTCTTGATCCATTAAGTATGTGGGATAATTTCGCAAAAATTGCCACGAATCTTTTACCATATGTTCAACATTGTCATATACATGTTTTAATAAGTAACCTATGGCCACCCCTAAAGGGTATGTTTTAGATTTACTTCCCGATATTCTTGGTCTAAAAGGGGGGTCCATTAGATTCTTATGAATTTTAGGGATGCCTACCATCATGGCCAAAAATGGAAAATTCACCCTAAGATAGTTGTATAATTCTTCTGTAATTCTATCATCCAAAAGAAATTCCTCTATAAATAGGTCAATTCTCCTGTATGCTATGTTTAACTCATTCTGGGAAATGGTCTTATAATTCCCTGATTCATGTAATATTGTATGTATTTTGGTGTTGTAAGTCATTTTATCGTAAACCACGACTCCACCCCCCTTGTCGGGTTTCATAACTCTAACACTATTACTAGTAGTTAAATTGTCTAATACACTCAATTCCTCTTTTGTCAAGTTATTCCTAGGTTTTTTCTTCTTTTTATTCATAATATACAAATCATGGGTGACCAATTTCTCATATCTTAGCACTTCCTGATTCATAACAGGCATAACACTGCTTTTTTTCTTCAACCTATTGTTCGGCCTGTCTTTTTCACAGACCTTGTCTTTAAACATAATGGCTAAATTTAGCTTTCTGGTGTATTTTTTGAGTTCACAGACACTATCTACTATCCTAAAACCAGAAACTGGGATGAACTTCATTCCTTTCGATAACAGGCTAAAATGTGCCTTACTTAATACTATGTTGGTATAATTAAATATCTGAAAATTTAGGTGTTTATTAACAATACCCTCATGGGATGTGGCAATAGTGTCTTCCTCATGGAGGGGATGTTGACCTATTCCATGAACCTGTTGTAACTGGTTCAGTACTCTTTTTTCCTCCATGTATTGCTTTTTGACCATTTGTTGTCTTGTCTGGTCCGTACTTGTTGAAAATTTTCATTTTCTACCAAGTTTCTATCATAATATACCTGTCTATCGGAAGTATTGTGAATTGATTTGTTCCAAGTGTATGCCCTCCCTAACTTGTACTGTTCAGTGTCTCTAGTTAATTTTTTACTTTTCCTTTCAAACGCCTGATGTGTTCTGTTCTCCGCTAGTTCAAATTGTCTATTATATAAATTTTCCCAATTCATAAACAATAAATCAGATACAATATTTTCATTCATTTGATCCACTTCATTCAAAATATAACATAATTTAGTGTCATTAAATGTAATCAATTTTTTCATAAATTCTATACCAAAGCTGTCAAATAGCTTATTGAATTCATTTTCACATTCTTTGGTAGTATCAATTCCCATGGGAACTTTAAAAAATCGCAAACCCATTGGCACAATACCAACTTCAATACAATGTAATAAATATGCATTGTCTAACTTAATAGAATTGATGATATTCAATTTTTTACCAAACTCGTATATTAAATCTTTTAATGTCCCTTTCCTTTTAAATTTGTTGTTATTATTGTTTCCTGTGTTCCTTTTACCATCAAAAATACAGTCACTTTCAATAAAGTCCTTGAACAAACACCTGTCACGTTCTCCAGCAATTTTACTGGGTAATTTAGTTGTATTATAATTGTTAACAGTACCTTTGTGTTTGTTGATATTCTCAGATGCATTAGCATAGGTACGCATATTCTGACTGAATTTGGGTCGAGTACCCACCCTTCTAGCTTCTTCAGCCATATTCCCAAACGAAAAGTCAAAAGTAAATTCGGTGGGTACTAGTCTACTGTTAACAACATGATTAGAGCCCGTAGCTGTGGGTAAATCAATGCTTTGTCCAGTACTCAAATGGTGTATTTGACCATTCGGTATTTCCGGGGAGGAAGTGAGAATAATTTCCTTAGAAGCGTTAGCTGATACATCCTGTATAACCATTCGGTTCTGTTCCAAAACAGTTACTGGTTCGCAATCCCTCGTGCCCTCTGAGGAGCTGTTGTGACTGGCTACATGGTGCTAATTTGCACCGGCAACACGGGGCTCAGTTTTGCGATGTAACATCCCTCCTCCACTCTGCATCCAGGTATTAACCGCTTCCATTAGCTTACCAACTTCTCCTCTTAGCGATTTAACCTCCGCCCGTAGGTCCGATAACTCATCTGGCCCATTGGCTGAACCTGCACCAAAAGATTCACGGAGCTCATCCATGACAACTGAAACAAACTAGCGTGGATACTAAATGCAAAACACTGTGGCATTTACCCAACACGCCAAAACGCCTGTGCTCCAAAAATCACGATGACACTGGTGCAGCAAACTGACAGTCACTATGTAAAACAATGAAAATAAGAACTATATTCCATGGTTGTAGTTGTGTAAAAGAAATAAAACTTTTATTCCACAAACAAGGTTTAGCGCTTTCACCTACAAATCGTAGGCTTCCTCAGAACAATAATACATCCGTTCCTAAACAATTAAATATTTTAAATTGGCGCCAAAAATTTATGCCACTTTTAAAGAGGTATCACCATCAAAGCTGCAATATTAAAATACCTCATAGCTTATTGTTATTAATTTGATTTGTAAGTAATTGATAATAAAAATCAATAAAAGCATAAATTTTTGGCACCAATTTTAAATATTTAAAAAAGTTTACTAGAAAGGGGCAGTAAACAAGTAGCCTTAGAAAAAAAGTCACATACTAGTAGATGTGGGTTTTGTAATCAGTACAGTTACATTTTAGAAGACAATGAACTAAGATTAGACAATTACAACAATACTATTGTATATTTCAAAAAGGGAAATTGTAACACAAAATTCTTAGTATATATTGCAAAATGCATTATATGTCCATCATACTATATAGGTAAAACGGAACAAAATTTTAAGAAAAGAATATATGCACATGTTTATTGTATAAGGAAGAGAGATGAAAAAAATGCTTTGGCAAGACACATTATAAATAAAGGTAGTGAACATCAGTTTAGGTTTGGCATTTTAGAAGTGATAAAAAATAATCCTAGAGGTGGTAATATGAAGAACAAATTGGCATTTAGAGAAAGTTATTGGCAGATTTTTACTGATGCCACTACCCCTCCGGGACTTAATGATTTTATTTCAACCAAAACTATCTTAGAATATGTATAAATATAATAATACAAATGAATTTGGTTGTTATTATATATATAGGTATATTTTTTTATACGCATATTTCATTTTTATTATCAATTACTTACAAATCAAATTAATAACAATAAGCTATGAGGTATTTTAATATTGCAGCTTTGATGGTGATACCTCTTTAAAAGGGGCATAAATTTTTGGCGCCACTTTTAAATATTTAATTGTTTAGGAACGGATGTATTATTGTTCTGAGGAAGCCTACGATTTGTAGGTGAAAGCGCTAAACCTTGTTTGTGGAATAAAAGTTTTATTTCTTTTACACAACTACAACCGTGGAATATAGTTCTTATTTTCATTGTTTTACATAGTGACTGTCAGTTTGCTGCACCAGTGTCATCGTGATTTTCGGAGCACAGGCGTTTTGGCGTGTTGGGTAAACGCCACAGTGTTTTGCATTTAGTATCCACGCTAGTTTGTTTCACCCTCAACTCTCACAGAGTTCTACTTATTAGTCATTAGTTTAAAATTTGTCTACTCTGTTTTTTCAGCCTTCATTTCTTGCAGCTGAAATGTTTTCAGCATATGAGACACTGCCAATTTTGCATTTGTGAATAGTTGCATGCCAGATAAAAAATACTTTTAACTTGTCTGGAAAAGTCACCTTGTACCTTAGTTTTTGCCATTTGAACCACTTTACGGCATCAGCGAATTGCAGTCTGGCGCAAAGAGCTCACCAGTAAATAAATCATGGCGACTCTCTACCATAAGGTGTTTTCCTGTTTGCCACAAGAGCCACAAAAGCATGTTTCTTCTTGTACCAATAAACAAACTATATCAAATTATCTTTGGTTTAGCAAATGTCCTCTCTGTCTTCAATAAGAGTAATAAATATGCCTTTTCGATCCACAATGCCCTACATCCTTGCAGTCTGTTGTTGTTGTTGTGCCTTTCAGCTTTTCCAGCTAATGATTGGTAGTTGATTTTTACGTGGCAAGTTACCAGCCCTGACGCACAACCTTCAATGACGGTACGCCCATTCACGCATATCTCTACGCAGAAGACACTCTAGCTGAGAATCGAACCGGACAGCGTGTAACTGTGAGGCGACAACGCTACTGCAGCACCACATTCCAGACTTTTTTCTATCATGTGATCTCCATATTATTTTCTTTAATTGCAATCTTCTTGTTTCTTTCTCCTTCCAGTGTTTTCTAGTAGGCTTTAACTTACCCTGCTATGATTATCAGAGCTGTTTTCAAACACCATGCCTGTTGTGTCTGATTCTGAATGTGTATGGCTATAAAATATATTTTATTTCTTTAGCTAATTACAGTGACCTCTGGTGACCTCTCTAATGGTAAAATGGAATAGTTTATCTTGAACCAGAAGGAGACTGTACATAAGCCATTTCAAAATACAGTTTGGTCCTTGAGTGGTAAAGTAGATAGAGGATGCTCAAGAGTTTGAACGTTCACAAGAAGCTGATTTACTTAAGAGTGGGGTGGAAGGACAATTTGCAAGGTTTGTGTGATTTGGTCTGATTTTTTTTTTAGGAGACCACCCGGTATTAATCACTGATAGAATTAGACAACACTGCTAGTTTGAGGCATCTGTTTGGTTTTATGGATCAATCTAAATTAAATGTTATATGCGACTGCTAGACAGATGACCACACTAACCAAAAGAAGAAAAAACCTGAGATACCTTATGGTTACCGATCCATAATTAATCTATAATTTTGGTCATTTCACCAATGACAGTAGAAGTATCTTGTAGAATAACATTGGATTTAAATATCCAGTCTTATAAGCCACTGAAGAGTAGGTTAAAGAAGGCTATTAAAGTGTGAAAAATGTATGTTACGCTAATAATAATTTTAGCAAAATGTTTTAGCAGAGCGTGTGCCATAATCATACCAAATGTATATGATGAGGGAGCGACACATGCATAAAGAAAGGCTGCAGGATATTGCTGTCTGATGCTGCAATACCACCTTAAGTGGCATACATCACGCAAGGGGGGGAGAACAACGTAGGGAGGGGGGGCCGTTCTATTGATGTGTGCTCGTGCACAACCGGGCATCGGGCGCAATGTTAAAAAGTGAAGAAACTTTCACTTTTTAACATTGGTTTGTTTTGCGATTTTGCGCCCCTTATGAGGCCGGCCTTTATGGCGCCCTAGGTGGTTGCCTAGTTCGCCTATGCCTAAGGCCGGCCATGATTGGCACACATTTACGATAGTTAACAATAAGACTTGAGTTGGGTTTTGCTTAATCACTCTTACACTGCACTGAGCATGTCCATTTTGCTGAGCTAGTCTTGGAACTTGCTAGAAAGTTATAGGTCCTCACTGGAAAACCTGCAGGGGCTGCAGCTGCCATGTGCTTAGGCCTGCTTCTGTCTTGCTGCATGCTGTCTATACTTGCTCCAGAGGCTGCTGAAACTAAGCTCTTATCACTTGTAAGCATACTTGTGTGCCTTTCTGTGAGCTCATGAATTTGAGAAATCTATATAGCTTTGTTCAACATTAAATCACTGTCATGAAGCAAAATCTTTCTCACAGTAGGATTATTAACACAGCACACAAGCCCGTTCTTTATTAACTCATTTTTCATATTACCTAATCTGCACATTTTAGCCTTATTTCTCAAGTCGGTGATATTAGCTGCAAAAGATTCACCTGGCTTTTGGTCTCTTGTATAAAATAGGTGCCTCTCTGATTTAATATTTGTCTAGGGGCTGCACATTTCTCTAAATTTACATTTCAAGCACTCAGAGTCTTCTCTTGATTCAGCCAGTACAACAATATGGCAGTTTTCTCCCTCTCCTGCATATACTGCTGGTGCATACACAAATGAAAGCTCTCTTTCAATGCCTCTGACTCAGCTAAGTTAAGCAAAATGAATGCCCTTGTATATGCAACTTTGTCAGAAAAAGCTATTTGCATGAAAATATCGTATTCCTGCTCAAATACTCTCCAATTTTCTGCAACATTATGATCAAACACAAGTGGACTGGCTCTGCGAAATGCTTCTGCCATATCAACACACAGTAGTGAAGGTGCTTGAAATCATGTATGAACATACACAAATAAATATATGCCAGAACTTGTAATTATGTCTAGTAGCACAACAGACTCTTTGAAATAACTGCACTTTGCCAAATAAGTCTCCATAGCAGAAGAATACTTTAAAATAACTGTACTTTGTGAAATCACCCCTTATCAGTTGCTGTACCTGTTTTTTTACTCCATCTTACACTGTCTTCTGTCTATTTCTCACATCCATAACTAACCATTTGAGCCATTACTCTGCCTTAACAACATCCTCTGCTCATGCCTGAAATCTCTAACAGTTAACCCTCAACAATTTATAATCTCTAAACTGACTTTCTATTTGCATAAAGTCCTTCAACAATGTTAATTACTTTACATAATGTAAATGGGTGTCATGTATGTAAATAATCTATATCTTTCTGATCATACTATGTCCAAGCTTGTTACTGTATAATACCTGTTAGCTCTGGCATGTATTTGTATTTGTATCTGACTTGTTAATTGTATGTGGAGCTTTTCTCCCTGGGCTTCCACTGAAAATGGGCTCACCTAGGCCCAGTGGACCTTCCTGGTAAACAAATGCAACAAATAAATAATAAATCAGTGTAAGAACTACTTTGAAATAACTGTACTTTTCGAAAATAAACTGTACACAGCAGAAGCTCAGAGTAAGAAACATTTCAGAATGAATGCACTTTGCAAATTAACTGTATGCAGCAGAAGAACTTTTCAAAATGGCTCTACTTTGCGAAATAACTGTACAGTGTAAGAAATACTTTGAAATGGCGGCACTCGGTGAATAAATGCACACAGCAAAAGACGCTTTTTTGAAGTGGCTGTACATTGACTATACTTTGCAAAATAACTGTAATTTGCACACAGAAAACTCTTTGGAATAATTGCACTGCAATAAAGCACGCACTTTGCACACTCTGAGATACTTTGAACAATTCTATTTATGCTTTGAATGGCTTTGGTCAATGCAAAATAGTAGTTTATGCCAAAACATGGGCTTTTACTAAAAGACATGCAGTTGCCTTGCCTTTTAAGCTTATCTTGCCCTTTTTAATTTACTCATGTGCAATTAATCTCTTATTGTGCTCATTGTACTTTTCTTGTACTCATTCTACTTTAGACATGCTTGTTATGCAAACCTAAGGTAATTCTGAGCCCCATATAAGCAATTCTGATAGTTTTATCAAATATCATGGTTTTGAACACTTCGTCTGATTAATAATGCGTTTTGTACCTTACGAATTCTGCGTTTCATTCCTTTGCAAAATACATCTTTTGTGCAAGTTTTTGCTACCTGAAGTTCATTTCTGGCCCTTTTTGATCGTTTGAGCACTGTATCACTCAATCTGCTCAATATACCTTCACCGTCAGCTCTGCACCTCATCGCTTGAAGAAGTTGCACTCTCAATCTCGGTTCTGACACCATGTCGCTCGTCCGGTCAGGATAAACAGATGAACAGTTGTGGGTTCAGTTCAAGGAGCTTTATTACACATAAACACATCAGGAATGAGGCTTAGTAACTTAAACTTAAATAAACTTATAAACAGACTGACTACCACACTCATACATGTTAACACTCTGGCTGTTCTTTCAAAATGGCACTGCTGCCCACACATGCTCACTATTTATATGCACGTGCCTACACACAGAAATGTTTCTTAAAGCTACACGTACATGCTCTGTTCTACAAGTCTGTATGATTATTTTGGCCTTGCACAAACCCTCCACTACAAAACTTTATTGTAGCAAATGGAAAAAATTCTCTTATTGGGCTCATAATCACAGATTTGTCTCCCAGAGGATGCCCCATCTCTGGAATAGACTTCCCATACATGTCAAATAGAGTACCTTGCTGACCCTCTACAAGTGGAATCTTGATGACTGGATGGGAAGCCACAAATTTGTCCAAGGGATTCTACCTTTGTCCATCACTTGACAGGGGGACAGGTGTTGACTGAGGTTTCTTTTCTGGGGATAAACTCTTGGCTAGGCTTGTAAGGGCCCCAGGGCCATTAGCCTAGTAACCTCATATGATCCTATGATAATAATGGTACTGACCGTTTCTCAGCCTCCATCACAAAAATGTTGAGTTTTTTACCTTACTTTTTGAACAGGGAGTGTCTGCCTCTACCATCAGGATTCAATTAGCGGCCATTTCAGACTTTCACAATGGTTTACAGGAAGCCACATTAATGTCTCATAAACTTTGCAAGGCTTTTTTGAAAGGAGCCTTGATGCTGAAGCCTCCTTATAAAGATCCATATGTTCCATAGGATCTCAATAAGGTTCTTCAAACTTTGATATAGCCCCCTTTTGAGCCAGCAGCCACTTGTGAGATAAAGTACTTGTCTTGGAAAACAGCTTTATTAATAGTTTTTACCTCTGCTAGAGGAATTTCAGAGATTCAGACATTATCTTTGCCTATCCAACTTCAGTACAATCAGCTAATAGTAGCACATAAAATTCTCTACCAACCTGAAAACACACCTATACTTACAAAAATTATCACCCCTTACAGCAACCTCAAGACACTTCGCTCATCCAACAAATTACTAGTCCAAACCCTCAAAAGCAACAACTCATCTGGAGACTCTCTATATGCCAACTCTGTTGGTAAAATATGGAACTCATTTCCTGCTGAGCTTACTTCAAAACCCCTTTTAACCCAATTCAAAAAAATCTAAAACAGTACTTTAAAAGGCAATGGCTATGTCCTTGCTCTAATCCTGACTAACTCTGGCAATATAAACATGTGCTAAAGAGGTCTTTTGGCCACCCCTACATTGCTTCCTAATTGTTACTCTATAACAAATCAGATTTATATATGACAGAATGAATGACTTTTATCCTGTGTATTGAATCTGTAACAGCGCTTTAACTTGATTAATGTAACAGTTTTTCTGTATGTATGTATGGAGCTTTTCTCCCTGGGCCTCTGCTGAAAATGGACAAGTATCCAGTCAAACTATCCCAGTCAACAAATGTAAAATAAATAAAATAAATATTGTAAATCACCGTATTTGATTTTTCACCCAGACAGGGTTTCTTTAAGGATCATTTCATCCTTTCTACCAAAGGTTGTTTTGGGGCAAATATTAATCAGACTATAAATTTACCAGTTTTCTTTCCAAAAATTTTAAACAAAGGTGAATACTGTCTGCACTTGTTCGACATCCACAGACAACTGTGTTTTTACCTTCATAGAAAAAAATCTATCAGAAAATCTTATCAACTGTTTATTGCCCTTTCTAGTGCCAGACTAGGTAGAACAATATCCAAAATTATGCTTTCTAGATGGTTGAAAGACTGCATATCCTTCATACACACCAAAAAGAATGTTACATTACCTGGACCTGTTAAGGCACACTCTACCAGAGCTATAGCCACTTCAACAGTTTTTCACTCCAGAGCTTACTTGGATTACATTTGCGCAGCAGCAACCTGGGCTACCCCACATACCTTTATTACTCACTACAAATTGGATTTGGTCTCCAGGGGAAGTGTGTCCTTTGGTTCTATGGTGTTCAGGAATATACTTCCATGAGTCCACCCAAGGTAAAAAGTAACTGGGGACTGTGTCCCACAGGTCAGGGAATAAATGAAGATACACACATCAGATAAAGAAGTTATGAACTCACCATGACGTTCCATCTGAGTTGTCGATCTTTATTTATCCTTGATGCCCCTCCCTTCAACCCCCATCCTTTGATATCTCTTGGTGGAATGAGCTGTGTCCTTATTTTCTAGTCTTTTAGCCATCCTATACCAGATATAGTCTCCACAAAGTACTTTCAGGATACATATATTTTCTGTCTGTCAATCAGCAAACTTGATCTGAGGTAAAATGGAGAGGAAAATTTTGGGGAGAGAAAAAGCTCAAGAGTTTTTGGTCTTCACAGGCCGTAGTACAGCAGAGTCAGTTCTGATTTCAGAACAGAGCCCACAGGTCAAGCATAAATGAAGATTGACAACAATGATGGAACGCTATGGTGAGTGCATAATTTTTTAAATAAATGACAGGTCATATTTCTTGCTATTTAGAAGGCATCCTGGGATATTGTCTGGGGTCATTGATGCAGTGTTCTTGGTCTTAGACAGAGCATTAAGGACCTGTTCCTTAGTAATAGCAGGGGAGTTATATTTGATGGTATTTCCTGAGGGAAGGTTGAGGGGAAGAAGGGGTAAAGTTGGAGCTGAATTTGTTGGCCAGCAGGTTTGCTTTGCTATATATTCTGGCTTAGTATAGGTGACTATATTAACAATGAGCTCTACACACAATTGTATATTACCTTTGAGGCTGCAGACATAGCTAAAGAATGCCTTGTGGTTGTCCTTAGCCTGGGAGGGCAAATTTATTTCAAATTTGGCTTTGGTAGACTTTATCCTCTGAGTTGTTTGTTTAGTTTGATGAGTGCTTTTATCCTTCTGGGTGTTGCACCTCCTAATTTTTGTCATGGTTTTCTTCCTTCTGTTATACAGGGTATTGATTTTGTGATTCCACTAAGGTGGCTTGTTTTTTTGAGTTAGTTCTGTATTTCTTCTTGGTGGGTACAGCTGCCTCTATGCAGCGATTAACATGCTTGCATATGATTTCTTTGAACAGTTCCATGTAGGCAGCTGTGTTCTCAGGATTTATGGGGGCTGGAAATTTTGCTAGGTTATTACTTAATAGTAGGAAGTCAGCCTTAGTTAGTTCCTGAATGTTTCATGGTTTGCTGGGGTTCCAGGTTTTATCTGTACTTCAAATGAGACCATTTTGTGGTCTGACCTTACCAGAGAAGACATTATATTAGGGATTGTGCATCCCTCTCCCATATTAGTGTAAAATATTGTAGTGGTAAACTAACTAATGTGTAGCTTTTATATTATTTGTATAACTGCTTTGAACAGTAATGGATAAAGAACTGGCTTTATTTAAAAGTAAATGAGTTTTACAGTAAATATAATATATACAGTACTTTTCCAGAGACAGAGCTGCACTATTAAAAATGTTGATAGAAAAGATGTTGGCACAGAACAGTATTTTTGCAGCTTGAAGGTAAAGTGTGACATATGTGTCTTCATAAGAATGTTACAGACAGGCACAGATGTAGTGCTGTTATGAATTAGAAAGTTAAGAGTACGTGCATTAGAATTTAATGAAGTGCAACTGCTCATGTAAAAAACAAGATTTTCATTTATTAGTTATAAGTAATATAGGGTGGACCAATGTATTATCCGATGAATTTCTTTTATACTTTAAAAAAAGGAATACATTTCCAGTTTGCAACCTAAGCAAAAATCTCCTTCTTTGTTTATTAAAAAGAAGGTATGCTATAAGAATAAATATAGGTTTTAAAGATTTGCTTTAACATTATTTATTCCACCCATGCTGGCATAAGGACAGCTGTATAATTCCTTTGGTAAGTGCTGTGCAAAATGAATGCACGACATGAGATATATGATGAGAGGATTATAATTATAATTGACTTCATCTGGTAGTGAAAGTTAGACAATGCACTGAATGCACACAAGAAGGCTAAATCTGCATTTAAAGATGTATAAATATATTTATTCCTATAAATATGGAATATGTTTTGCTAAAGAAGTAGGCATGGACAAAATTGTTTTATGATTGTTATACCGATTACTGAATGATATGTAATATGGTGGATTTGAAACTCAGAGTATGCCATAAATCTTTAAAAAAAAATAATTCCAATAATCCATAGTACTTGATCATATTTTCTTTCCCAACATACCTTATGCTTCTTTTTAAATGTCAGGGTATTTTTTCTTTACTGAGTTATTTATTTTGTCTTTAAAAACCTACAGGGCTACCTTATCAATATAATTTCTAATGGGTTTAACAATTTTAGATTGCTCCCACACACTTATCTGTATACCATGCACACTTGGGTTATTTAAAAAGTATAGATTAACTGATATTGGTGTGAAGTATGACAATGGAGTTTCTTCTCTTACCATGGTCTACAAGTCTAACCACTACATCCTCGGTTTGCCTGAGAACCAAGAGTGTACTCATTGCGATAAACACATATTTTAATAATACCCACTAAACTTATTCGTAAGTCAAAATGTATTTCATACTACAATATCGTATTTTGTCTGAAAGCTCATAATCTGGTGACCCTACTGCATAAAACAGGACTGCCACCCGATCAGCCTCTACGGACATGAACATCTTGAAGTCATATTTATATATGTCTAGGAGATTTGAAGTTCTTTATTCCTGGTCAGTAAAGTCTGCTAGTCTGCAATTCAAAATTATCTTATTTAATGATGTCAAAGATATAGGACTAAAATTAAATGTGTCATTCAACTCACTAACATCCTGTACTGGCAAAATATCTGTAGTTTCCCACATCAGAGAAACTTTCATCAGAACCCATGATTTCTTCATGTGTTACATATTGGCTCCATCTGTTCCTTCCACACGTTTTAGCAACCTAATTTCTGGCCTTACAGACTTACCATTCTTTAGAACAAAAGTTTTCTTTTTCATTTAGACTTGTAAAGCAATTCACCTTCATCCATTTTTCCCCAACAATTCCTTTCTACACCAGGATCTTTATACAATTTTTTTCTACTTTTCTTTGAGAACTACTGCTACATTCATTTTAAAAGCAGTCATTTAAATATTGAGGCTTCTCACAACACTGTGTAATTTAAAAAGTTTTTCTTTTAATTTTTTTTCAAGCCAGTGGATTGACAGATTTCTTTCTTGTAAAAGCAAGATCTGGTTGTATCTGACAGACCCCATTAGGCATGATTTGCTTGGAATGATGCAATTATACTTCTAGACTTCAGAAAAAGCTCCTATCAATAACAGGAAAGGGGATGATACCTTTCAGTATGGGGTCCTGTGCTAATTATTTCCATGGAGATGCAAAGCCACTCATCAGTAATGGACTACCTGAAACAATCATGCTAACATTAACTGCAGTTACTCCAGACTAGACAGACTCACAGCAGGGAGAAGAACTCAAATATAGTAATATAAATTGTCAGCACTGAAATACGACTTAGTTAAACTGGCTGCCATATATTTACTGAAAGATAGAGAAATATCAGATTTTTACTCAAGAGGTAGTACAAGTGGTCTTGTGGTTGGCGTATGAACAAGTGCATTTATGGATAAATAATATAGTATAAGATTCATGATACTTGTCTTTTTTGTAGACCAGGCATAATGGGAATATTTCACTTTTTTGCTCTATTTTAAGAGAACTATTTCTAGTAACAAATGCTAATTACAAAAGGTACACACCCAGGGAAATCACTCTTTTCAAGTACATTCCCTTAGTATGCCACATCTCATGGATGCAGCCTATTCATGTGGTAAAGCTCAATAGAAAAGTCTGGCAGTTTAGTACAGAGAAATAAAGCTACAAACTGCCAAATAAGCTTCATTCTGGAATTTGACTAGTGGGTTTACTTGGTTGCTATGTGATTTCTTTTTATTGTATTAATTTGTTAACCAGTTTGTTAACCAGTTAAACCCACTAGGCAGAAGACAGTTTTCAGGAGCAATCTGTGAGTACCATCTGGTTAAATTACTTGCTCAGAGTCACAAAGTAGGCAAATATCGGTTGAGGGAATAAAACCCCGAAACAAATAATGAAGCTCTTTAGTAGCAATTCTTAGTCTTATTTTTCTGCACTATACTGTCACCAGCCATAGCATTTGGAACATTTGCATATATGCAGAGTTGTGCCTGTAAGAACTGAACTTTGTATACATACATGCAGCCCTATCCCTCTCTGTAATCACAAATGGAAATTCGCTGGTTGGCTACATGTGTCAGAGTGCTTCACTTGTGGAAGACTCTAAGCAGGTATGATCTTTGCATTTAGAGAACTGTAGATCTAGCTCAGACCACCTAGCAACTCATTCATTTTTCCAAGATATAAACTGCTGAGAAAATGCTGTCCCTGTATGTAGATCAGTGCCACACAAACGCTGCCTCCCTCCACAGGGTACCTTGTGTACCCTTGTTTATTTAGGTACTCACAAATGGAGTGTCATCTGACTTAATTAGGCCTCAGAAGCTGGCGTTTGTCCCTCTCTGGAAGGCAATGGGAGCACATTCTTTGCACTGTGTGGGAATGTAAGCAGGTTTCTTAACCTGCAAAAGAAACATCTGTTATCAAGACTTGTGATGGATTCTGCTAAAAAAAAAAATGGAAGTCTAACTGTCATACTGGTATACACTGCCCACCACTCCACACCCTGGTTACACCAATAGGTTTGTAAGCATACAGTGGCTCTGAAGTCACGGGAACCTCACAGTCTATTGCAGCATCCACATCTTCAAGTGAGCAAATGGCCACCTGAAGAACATGGCAGAATCGTATCCAGAACAGGAGTGCAGACTCTGGTCTTGAACACTATGATGTGTCCTATTGTCTTCATCCAAGCAGTCATGATTAAGTACTCCAGAGCTTTTTGAAGGATAGGAACTACTGACATTAGAAAATTTTAAATTTTATTCTGATTTAAAAGAAAAAAAATATTTTGGGACAGGACCAGAGAAGATATCTTCCTATTTAAGGTCATCCTTAGGGACTTTATCCATGGTTGTGCTCTTCATCCATAGTTGTGCCCAAAGACACATCAAGAAAGTGCCAGAACTGGATGACCAAGAGCTAGTCATTCAGATAAGGGACCATCAGAGGATTCTTAACATGCAAGGTTTTCTCTCCTGTTGCCAGCATCTTGGTTCAGACTCTGGGTGTTGAAGAAAGCCTAAAATGCAACACCTTGCAATGGAACTAATGCCCACCTATAGCATCCTGTATGTGCTTCCTGTGCACCCCAAATACTAACGTGTTAAAAGATATACATCATGTCTAGAAATGCAAACCAGGCAGTATGCAGGAGCAAGGGCATGAACTCTAGTAGAGAAACAAGACAGATTAGCATACACAAGATGAGATGCACTGGTTAAAGTTGCTGATGTCTAAAATGGGAAATGGGAGTGAAACATTTGATCTTTGTCCATCACTGGAATGACTGCATCTGCAAACCCTTGGTGCAACAGTGTTTGAACCAGTCCTAAGAGACCTGTTGAGACAGCCCAATTTTCCATTTGTATTCCTTCTGAAGGGGATTGGTAAGCTCCAGTACATGGCCAAAGTTGGCTGCATGTACAATTCACAGGCCATTTGTGATAGTTCTTGAAGTCAATACAGTCTCAGACCAGAGTCAGGATTTTTGTGGGGAAAGAGGCAGTGGTGACTTGGCAAGTAGCAGTGAGGAGCAAGCCATGTGACCTTTTAGGAACTTCCTTTTTTTGGTTAACCAAGTCAAAGTGGAAGGGGCTGATGTAACAGAAAGACAATCATAAAGTCCATACACTAAGGTGAAAGTCATTTCTTTCTCAGCTCATTCACTAGGTCATGAGCTTGTATGACCCAGAATACTGGGCATCCAGGAGTTTATTTGTTCCTAAGGGAAGACAGCATCAGTGCCACTTCCTGTGGCCCTAATTAAAATGTCAGTGCACTCAGACTGCAGCAGGACAGATGATATGCCCTGCCCTGCCACTGTGGATGCAGTACCTTAGGTTTAAAGAATGCCTTCCACGGCGATGGACTCAGGCAAATTATTGAGCTTATCCCATGCCTTCTGCACTAGGTGGCCTGGAACTGAGACAGATGAGAAAATAGTTAAGGGGTTAAAATCAACATGGAAGAGGAGTATCTTCATCTGCCATACCTGCCCACAGTTCTAGACTCCTTGCCTGGCAGCAAAGGAGCAAAATGACATGGCACTTGGGAGCTATGCTGAACTGTCAGCACTGTGATATGTGATGAGCTTGTCCATCCACTAAGGCAGTGGCTGGTAAAGACAAATTACTATTTGGGGGCTAATCAACTAGTACTAGGCTGTCTTCTGAGTACTTTAATGGCATGACAAATTCTAAGGGTACCCAAAGCTTCTCAGGTATCCTCTTCAGAAACTCTAATACACACTTCTGTGCAAAGTGATGCATCTTGAGGCCAGCCTCAGCAGTTTCTTATCAGCTTGAGGACATTTCTATGGTAGTGGGGGAGATCTTTTGGTGGAAGAGTTAAAGCTGGGGTAGAATCTATCTTTGTCCACCTCTAATACAGAGGCTTAGAAATTCTCCAAACTGTCGTAAGACCCAGAGGGTGTTCAACTACCATGACTCCTTTTTCTAACAAGAGTAAACTCATGCAAGGGCAAACAACAGAATACACTAGCCCTAGGTGTCAGAACACAAAACAAGTGCTGGACTACGTGTAAACCAAGGACAGTGCAGAGGAGAGATGCTAGCAATGTTGCTGTCATGGGCTTGAGATATAGTTCCCTAACAGTTTGCTTCGACACCTGTAACTCAAGATTTCACCAAACAAACATTTGTTAAATGTTTCAACCATTAGACACAAATAGGACAGCCAGATGTATGTTCCTCAACTATGTCTTACTGGCCCACATGGACCTGGAAGGCCTACCCCAGGAGGATACTCCCTGGTCCCATGTCCTCCCAGTCTGTGACAGATGGCTCTTAAAACCAACCCATGAGATGTGGCTGGTCACCTAAGCCACCGAGTGATCATCTCGATAGTGGGAGATAACGCTTGTCTCTTTCATTATCAATGTCTGTGACTAAGGCAGAAAACTACTTCTGGTTCAAATTCCTGGTAGTTATGGCTGAGGGTGGGGCTGACTGAGCACCATGCTCACCCTGAGGCTGCTTAGGTAGCTCAGACCAGGCATTGGAATGCTTGTCTTTGAGGTGATGCCCTGACTTAAGTTTCTGGTTACAAGGAGGACCTTTGCATCAGTCTGCTTGAGATTGTTTGACTGCAAAGTCAGCTCACAGCTTTTGCCGGCTTCAGTTCTTAGTAGCTGGGCTGACCTGCAAGCACTTATGGCAGTTTTCAGCATCATGTTCTCCCACAGGGCAGTGCAGGCAAAATGATGAGCTATGAGGATATGTGTTTATGTTAGTAGCATGTTACATAATGGTGTGCATCAGTCTATGGGCACAAATAGCCCTAAATCTACAATGTTGCATTAAAGATAGTGAAGTCCATTTGGTAGAGAGGAAATGTATGTTAGGTCTACATATATTCCCTTTTTTTCTGTTAAAAATTAATCTCCAACATGTACCTCATTTTTATGATGAAATACCTTCTTTATTAGATTCCCCCTGATTATGTAACCAGAATGATCTAGCCATGCCTTCATAATCAGCTCTCCAAAACCAACTTCCTTTTCTGCTGTCAAAACTGACTAATGTGCTGTCTGCTGAAGAAAGATGAGCCTCTGGCAAAAAACACATGGAGGACATGTAGATTCCATAAAGAAGGTACCTGACCCAGGACTCAAGCCAGAAAATATTACATCCCGGCTAAAAATTCAATCCAAGCTCCCTCCCGATAACTCACAACTAAAATCTGCAGTACAATACATCTCTTTTTTTAAAGATAGTATAGCATCTCTAACCAAGGATTCCTGAACATCTAATTCCAACGCTGCCCAACAGTCACATATCACTACATCCACTTTCTCCTTTAAACCTGTACTCACATCCTATATAAAACTACTCTTAAACAAACAAACTGTGCTCTTCTTCAGCCGATGACCTTCCAAGCAAGTACCTAAAAACAGCAGCCAATAGTATTGCCTTTCCTGTCTCAATCCTTATAAATTGGTCAGTCTAGAGATCCCACATTCCCTCTCTCTGGAAAAAAAATCACACATTATCCTCTGCACAAAGGAGAAAATTCAGCAGACATTAATAACTTTAGACCTATAGCATTCTTATCTCCACTCACCAAAATATTTGAAAAATGTATTCAAAAACAATTGCTAGACTATCTCCTGCAGGAAGAACACGTATCCCCTACCCAACATGGCTTCCTTCCTTCCCATAGTACTAACACTGCACTTCTAACCTATACAGATACTGTCAATAAAGCTAGAGATAATGGCAAACTAGTCTCTTCTTATTTCTAGAAATACCTCTCAACTGTCCAGATTTTAGCAGAATCTCTAGACTTTTTCCTCGTATTTTCAGTCTGTTCCTCATAAAATTTTGTTTTTCTGGCAATCTTTGGCAAATCACTGAGGTCTGAAGTCATAAATATTGACAGGCATTTGAGTTTCAGATTTCATACCCGTCAGAAAATTTAGCTAATGCAAAACCTGTTATTCTATCAACTTTCTACATTTGTAAGAGCAATATTTAAAAATTGTCCCAATTTTTGGGCCTTTGCTCCCTCATTACTTATGGCAGATTTCTTGTTCTAAGAGATTGAAAGGTATATTTCTAGACATGTCTAAAGCCTTTGAAACAGTTTGTCACAGTAAACTTTTACTTCAAATGTTCCCATTAGGTCTTTCTTAGCCCGCCCTTCTGTGATTCAAAAGCTACCTGTCCAGTAGGTATCAGTCAGTAAAATGGTACTCCACGCTCTCTCCTTACCTCCTAGTCACCACTTGTACCACAAAGCTCTATCCTTTGTCCCCTCCTCTAACATTTTCGCCAACACTCATTATGCATGCACACAGCAGGCCTCCCTAATACAATACACAGATAATTTCGCTCTCATTTGCACATCTTGACAACATGGTGCACCTCCAAAAAATTACTCAGGAAGCTTTAACAGCCACTGAAACATGCTTTGTAACTCAACTCATGCTCAACCCAAAAAAGACCAAACTACTACTTTCCCCCCAAATCCCTCTCTCATGAAAAAACAATAAAACAAAATGTAAAGTCCTCTCTTCAGAATACAACCATTGAAGTCACTTCTCATAGTAAATTATTAAAGGTGATAGTGGAAAAACTCATCAAAAACTAGGGATGCTTTACAGAGCCAAAAACTTTCTCACCAATGCAACTAAAACTACACTTGCCACTACTTATATCCTTCCCACACTTCTTTATCATGCTCCCATCCTTACTAACCTCCAGGTTTCACTAAAATTGAAACTTGAACAATGCTTTAACAAAGCTGCTAAATTTGAGCAAATAACCCTTTCAGAACCCACTACTGTATAGCACTAAAAAGCCTAAATTGGTTAGTACTGGCTCGTCAACTAACATATACACAGCTTCTTACTACCTATAAAATTATCCAGCATCCGTCTGTCTAGCATGAAAAAAACATTGTACACAACTATGTTCTCAGTCATTTTTTGCAATCTGGTGACCAAAAACTCCTGTCTGTCTACAAACCTATCAAATCTGCTGGGCATTGTCTGTACTCATACAAGGTTACTAAGGCCTTGAACTCTTTTCCTGTATCATCAGGTCATTACCCTTCCTCCCATCTTTCAAAACAACTTTGAAAGACTTCCTAGCTAAAATCTGTTTGTGTTCTTGCTCAAAACCAGGATAAACTATATCCTTAAATGTGAACAAGTACCTTTTCATTCCTTATACCTCCTTACTCTCCCTTCTTCACTTCCTTAATTCTATCAAATTTGTTTCATGACTTTCTCTCTAAACATACCATACGGCTGTTTCTCGCTCACTTCATATTGTAATTCTTGTTTGTATTAGACTAACTTACCTTTAATTTTTCTACAAACTGTCTAAAATTTCTCTAAATATTAGAGAATTCTTAAGTAATGTTTTATATTGTGTCTTATTTATTAAAATTATTTAAACTGCAGATGTTTTTGTTTTATTTTTGAAGATTGTAAAACTGTTCTTAAAATGTTTACTAACAATTTGGAGGTTTTCTCCCCAGGCCTCCACTGAAAATGAGCTTCTACCCAGTCAGACTTTCCTGTCAATAACTAGCTAAATAAAAATCAAGCAGTGTAAGGTCGCAGCACTAACCAGTGTTCCAGAATTATACTCTCTTCGAACCAAATATAAAGATAATGTTGCCTAGTTTTGCTGCAGTAGTGTTTGACTCAGGAACATTACAAACTGCCATGTTAGATATTTACTGCACTACAATCTAACACAAAGATGAAACATTCAGACATGTCTGAGTAACTAATGACTCCATCTTGGTGTTTTGGGCAATCAAGTTAAAGGAAAACTACACCTTAGAACTAAAAAAAAAATATTTTTTCACTATATCTCTGTTTTCTGAACTATTTTATCATCTCAGAATCACTGTGACTGCTTCTTATAGAATTTTAATATGTTTTCTGCAAAATGGCTGCCAGTGGGGCTTGACATATCAGCGTGGTCTAATTTTCTTTGTTAATAAACTTCTTAAACCAGGATATTCTCCTACTCCTATCCCTTTAGGATTTAACCTTAACAGCTCTACTCAGATCCCAGATGCCTTTAATAACTACTTTACAGAAGCCATTCTAACCCTAGCCAACTCATTACCGACACCTACTGCATCCTCACAAAATATCTCTCCAGCCTCTACTAATGCCTTTCAAATCCAACCTGTCTCATCATCTATTATATATAAGCTTCTCTTAAAACTAAAACCTTGCACCCCATCTGCTGACCAACTCCCATCCGAATACTTACAAATTGCTGCAAAAGCTATTTATCACCCAATATCTATTCTGATAAATAGGACCATCTCTGAAAGGAAAATCCCTACAATTTGGAAAATATCTCACATAATTCCCCTTCATAAAGGGGGCCCTTCTTCTGAACTATCCAACTATCGTCCTATTGCCTTACTGTCCCCATTAGCTAAGATAATGGAAAGGTGCATACACAAACAATTTCTTGACTACCTTCTTCAAAACAACCTTCTAGCTGACTGTCAACATGGTTTCAGGCCTCACCACAGCACTACAACTGCCCTTCTTTCCTTTGCTGACTCCATCAATAATAATCGAAATAATAATCGTTTCTCTTCTGCACTATTCATAGACCTATCAAAAGCTTTTGATATGGTTAACCATAACATACTTCTTGAAAAACTTAACCTCCTCTCTCTAAGCTCACATTCTCTACAGTGGTTTAGAAGCTATCTTGAAAACAGGCAACAAGCAGTGCTTTGGGAGAACAACCTATCATCCTTACTCCCAGTAAATGTTGGTGTTCCACAAGGATCTATCCTTGGTCCCCTTCTTTTCTCAGTATTTATTAATGACCTTTATTTGAATGTGCCACAAGCGACCTGCATCCAATATGCAGATGACTCGACATTGATCTGCTCTGCTACAAATGTTCCCTCTCTCCAGTCCATCACCCAAACAACCTTCCATAACGTTGAAAAATGGTTTATGCAGCACTGCCTCCTCCTTAACCCCCAAAAAACAAAGCTTCTTCTCTTTACTCCTACTAATAAATCTCCTACACCTTTCTTTACTATCTCCTCAAATAATTCTACCTGTATTAACCCCGACAATACCACTCGACTATTAGGTGTAACCATTGACAACCATCTTAACTTTGATGACCAAATTAACACTACTATTAAAGCTGTTAATAAAAAAATTGGGACATTCTACAGAATTAAACCCTTCCTTAACCCAGCAGCTAGAAAAACCGTTGCACAGACCCACCTGCTTTCCACCCTTTTTTATGCTTCAGCTATATATACCACACTATCTAAAAATAACATCAACAAACTCTCTACCTGCTATAACAGTATAGCTAGATTCATTAATGCTACTCCCCTTAGAACTCACCACTGTCACAACCTCAAACAACTAAATTGGCTAGAACTAAATAACCACCTACTCTACCAACAATTACTTATCATTCATAAGACCCTTCATTTCCCTGATAATACTCCGAGCCTGGCTAAACTTATTTCTCCATATAAGAACCTAGCCACACTTCGTTCTGCCAATAAGTTCCTAGTATCCATAACTAAATCATACAATAAAGCTGGGGATGAGTTATTTTCAAATTCCATAGGTAAACACTGGAATCTACTCCCTCAAGAAATAGCTACTCTAGAGTCCACCTCTCTGTTCAAAAGACAAGTCAAAGAACATCTTACATCTCAATGGCTATGTCCTTGTACCAATCCCGACTGAAAGTATGTCTCAATATGCCCAATTTTTCTTCCTGTCCCCTTACTAAGCTCCTACCTGACACCTTCTAGCGTTGAGAGTTGAATATTTAGGTATGCCTTCTATTATTTTAACTTTAGTATTTAGTTTTTATTGTTTTTGAAGAACTTGACTTACAAGTATTTAAATGTTATTGCTATTCTCTCTCTTGTACCTTGTATAATTTTATGAAGAAAAATTTTTTATTGTTAAAAATCACTGTGATTTTATCTGTACTGGAGCTTTTCTCCCCGGGCCTCTGCTGTAAACGGATATATGTCCAGTTAGACTAGCCCGGTCAACAAATGTGAAATAAATAAATAAATAAATAAATTTTTCTTCAGGCCTTTTTCTTTCCCATAATCCATGTCAAGTCTGCTTTAAATGAGTCATGCTAAAGGACGTAGTGCTGTATTCACATCCCATTGACATATAATGGGATTAGTGTCAGTCACTGTCATCTTATATACTGTCTGTAACAGGACTGCTTCTTTTATTTCTTGAGTGGCCCTCATTTATGTGTGTATCAGGACTTATTTTACAGTATACTAAGGAACTATACAGCTGCAAACAAAACAGTAGCTAAATTGCAAGACTTTCTATACAACAAACATTTAAATACCTGACTACAAATTTTTCTGTATCTGTGCTATGTCATGCAGGTGTAGACAAATTCATTTGCAAATTATGTGAGAAGTTAAGCTTAAAAAAGTGTGTTGTCTTTCCCTTCCTTTGATTCCAAGGCAATGAAATGAAAGTTTTATGAAGTACAAGCAGGTTTCAGGTA
The DNA here is from genome assembly GCF_019279795.1 of Protopterus annectens. Classification (NCBI taxonomy): domain Eukaryota; kingdom Metazoa; phylum Chordata; order Ceratodontiformes; family Protopteridae; genus Protopterus; species Protopterus annectens. The sequence continues at coordinate 4,507,013 of NC_056736.1, read as the reverse complement.
TCTACACAATGCTGGAATCACATTTTAGGGAGAAAATCAACCTAAGAGTTGAGTTAGACTGTAGGAGATGGAGTTTTGCTTTAAATCAGTAATTAGCAGTTTCAGTCGAATGTAAAAAAATCTTCAGTTGCAGGTAGTCAACAACCTGTGCCACTTCAAAAGGTTGCTATAGTTAAAGATGAAGTAAAACAAAGCATACTGAATAGAACAAATCATATTACGAATCCATATGATGATATAGCATAAATGCTACAGCTTTGCTCTTACTAGTGAATACAATAAAACCCATTAAGAAATCAAATGATAAGTGTAGTATAAATGCCACAAATGTACTCTTACTAGTGGACTCAGCAAGTCACTGATAGCAGAGTGCTACTGCTATTGAGAATACCAGAATTAAGAAATTATTTGCAGGTCTTATAGCTTGGCCTAAATATTCATGGCTTATTTCATAGATTATTCAGTAGTTTAAGGAAATCTTCACTTTTTCCTACATTTTAACTCAACCCTTGGGTAGCATTTTCCCCCAATTTGTAGTCAGGTAGCCAGGTACTGCTGATAATCTTATATGGGTAATTAGTCCTGCTGATGTCAGGAGCTCAGGCTGCTGTAAACAAGACAGAGAGGTATGAAACTGTTTTCCATTGTCTTTATTGCAGAGATGGAGAATTTACACTGATTCACAGTTGCTTCCAATGTAGCCATACCTTTTGTAGCAAACCAGAGCAATTAGTTCAGTCAGTGGTTGAAAGGCAGTTGTCACCTGTTTTGACAAATTTATTTAAGTAGCATCACAGTATTGAAATGCTAAGCTTTAAACTTTAAATGTTTGTTGTTTATACTACTTTACATTTTAAGATGACTTGAATGTAGTATCAAAGATGTCTGTGACATTTAGTGAATTCAGAAAATATTTTTCTTATATTTCTTCTAAAGTATCAGTAAATTTACCAAATTATAGGGGGAGGGAACTGTCAATTCATCTTGGACTACAAAAAGATATATTTAACAAAGGCCTGCAATTTAGCTAGTGTTTTGGTTGCGGCTGTATAACTCCTTAGAATACTATAAAACAAGCCCTGAAAAACATGTTTTTCACGAACTTCAGAATGAACTGGCTCCCCACTTAAGCACCATGTTCAATAATAGCCTCACATCAGGCTTTGTGCCCACTGAATAGTGCACAGCAACAGTTATCCCACTCCACAAAGGGGGAGCTACCACTGATCCTGGGAACTATTGACCTATTAGCCTGACGAGCCTGGTCTGCAAGGCCATGGAACGTATCATCATGGAACTCATAAACAAAGACATTGGTAACATCCAAACTCTGGATCTCACCCAGTTCGGGTTTGTGAAAGGCAGATCATGCCTCCTAAACCTGATCGACTTCTTTGAGGCAGTCACCAAAGCTGTGGATAAGGGTAAGGTGGTTCACACAGCCTATCTTGACCTTGCCAAGGCTTTCAACACCATCCCCCATTCTGGAATTATAGCTAAACTCACTAAACTAAGTATAAATCCCTATGTCACAAGATGGGTTGCCAACTGGCTCACTGACAGAACCCATACTGTAAAAGTTGCAGATTCCAAATCTGACCTCAAAGCAGTGACAAGTGGAGTACCACAGGGTTCCATCCTGGGACCTCTCCTGTTTGGTATCTACTTCACTGAAGTACAGGTTAACACAGAAGGCCTCTGGCTAACGAAGTTCGCAGATGACTGCCAACTAGGAGCCATAGTCAAGTCCCCAAATGATGTGGACATCCTACAGCAGGGCCTCACTGAGACAGATGACTGGTGTCAGAAACATGGCCTCAAGCTCAATGCCAAAAAGTGCAGTGTCATCCCCTTTGGTAAAAACTCTGTACCCATGAACTACCACATAGACGGCAATCTACTTAACACCGAATGTGTGATAAGAGACCTTGGGACCCAGGTGGACAGTAGTCTCTCCCTTTGATAGTCACATCGCCACAGTAGTCAGGAAGTCCTTCTACGTGGCACAGCTCATCACAAAAGGGTTCTCATCCAGGAAAAAAGAGGTCATTGTTCCCCTCTGCTCGTCACTCATTAGACCTATTATAGAGTACAACGCCCCTTTTTGAATGTACCTAACAAGACATCTGCAGCAGCTGGAAAGGCCACAGAAGTACCTCACAAAGAGGATTACTGGCCTTAAACAAATGCCCTACACTGACCGCCTCAAAAAACTCCAGCTTTACTCCATAGCATATTGCCTACTCTGAGGTGATCTCTGCCTAACATATAAAGCTATGTCAAACCCAGAGCTGTTGGACATGCTACACCTAAAGAAATCCCAATCTCTCCGAGCTACATGCTCTAGGGACCTAAACCTTGTCACCACAATAAACAGGACACGCTGGAGGGATAGATTCAAGTCCCAGAGACTTCCTATATTCTGGAACAAGCTACCCATCTATGTCAAACAAAGTTCTTCATTAGCACTCTTCAAGAAAAATCTTGACGAGTGGATGGGAAATAGGAAATACACCCCTGGGATCACTTCTGTGTCTCTGATGGAAAGTGGCACAGGAAAATAACTTTCTTGGGTGGCATAAGCTATGGAACCTTGCTGGCTAGGCTTATGTAGGCCCTTGGGCAGATAGCCTAGTACCTACCTATGAACCTATGAACACACAAATGAGGGCCATTCAAGAAATAAAAAGCAGTCCTGTTACAGACAGCATATAAGATGACAAGAGACTGACAGTAATCCCATTATATTGCCAATGGCATGGGAATATACTACTACTTACTTATGTCTAGCTTGACTCATTTAAAACATACTTGAAATGGATTATGGGAATGAGAAAGGCTTGAAGAAAAATAAGATCACGTTGATATGTCAAGCACCATTGGCAGCCATTTTGCAGAAAACATTACAATTCTATAAGAAGCAGAGTGATTTTGAGATGTTAAAACAGCTAAAAAAACAGAGATATAGTGAAAAAATATATATTTTTTTAATTTTAAGGTAGAGTTTTCCTTTTATAGTATTTGTACCTCATAACAGTTAAACTACTCAATTCACCTTTTTAATAATATTAAATAAAAAGGTTCATTTTTTTATTAGAGAACAAGTAATATGAATTCATCAGAATACTCACATTCTATATGTATGAATCCAATGCTAAAAGCCATGACACCTGCCATCTGCCACAGTGTTCTAATGAATGTGCAACCAAACTGCTTCTTATTAAAACTGTGTTAAAAACAGGTTGGGACCTCAAATAAATACCCAGCCCTCAGGTCTCAATCAGCCATCAAACTTGCATAATTGTGGGTGAGGATAGCTACTGTATTACATTCCTAGCTGCACTAACTAGCTACCTTTTATTCTTGCTCTCAAGACTGTAGCCCTTGACTTAGTGTGCTAGTTGCAGCAGTTATTTCTGAGGCCTCAAAAGATACGTTAGTATCAGAATCATGCTCCAGTAATCTGCCATCAAGCACTAATTCAACCCATCCAAATCAGCTATTTCTGAGGCCTCAAAAGATATGTTAGTATCAGAATCATGCTCCAGTAATCTGCCATCAAGCACTAATTCAACCCATCCACATCAGCTATGAGGCATTTTACAGTGTGCTTTATTTCCAAGAATTTGTTCATACAAAGTCACACTGATGTCACTCAGTGTTGTTTCTTTCCCAGAAAATATGACAAAAAATTCCATGTAGTTTCATTCTGTACAAGATAAAAATCATCTATAATAATTACTTAATAATCATTAAACAACTCTGAATTACTTTAATATATTAGAAAAACAAAGATAAAAGCAAACTTATGAAACAATCACCACCAGCAGGTCAGAATGGGTGAGGGTCTTAGTGTCTTTATGAAACATTGTTCTAATGCTTCAGTTTTTTATTTGCGAGGTTGGTAGCCTGTCCAGCACTACACTTGTTCCCATCCTTCACGTGTTGTCAGTCAGAGCAGAAGAACAGGCAGAAATCCCACTTGCTGCAAATGTCTTGTGCTATTGTCTTCCTTGCACTGGCAAAGCTATGTACTTTGTTTGGAGGGCTCGGCCTGTGGCTGAGAAGGGAGATGAGCTTGCTGAGTTCCTGTGGCAGTTTTCAGAGAGCTCAGAGTTTTACTAAACCAAGAATTTTTTGCAGTTTGGATTTCATTTAACAGAGCCCCTCTTTGGTGTTCAAGTTCCTGTAAAAGGCAAACAAAACAATTTAGAAAAAAATTACACCTTTTATTAATTTCCAATAATGCAAGCTGTTGATATGACCTAAAAATAAATAAATAAATAAATAAAAAGAAACTTTTTTCATTATGAATCTGGTAATAAAAAAGATGCGCAAGAAAAATATTTGAATGGTAACATCCAAGATGTCAAGGTATGTGAAAGGAATTTCTTAAGTCAATTAGTGAAATAAAGGCAACGGTTTATTGAGCAATGTAAAGCTGGATAAAAACAATGCAAAAAATCAGAAATAAAGCAGCAAGTTGATAGTGCAGGCCAAAAAAGATTTGGTAAGATATATGGCTAGGAGTGAGGGAAAGGGATAATGAGCAACAGATGGAGAAGCAGCAGCAGCAGCAGAAAAGTGGTGTTTTGGCAGCGATTATTTGCACTAGCAATGAAATCAAAATTAACAAGGAACTGCACATAGTGGCGAAAGGGGTGAGATTAGCAAAAGGCAGAGAAGGTCTGAGGAAACCAGTATGATAGATATGTAAGTCAGAAAAATGAAAAGGCAGCAAGACCAATGAGGGATGCAAGGACTGGAGCCTGGAAGACAGCAGAAGGGAGTGATGGTCCAATGACTTAGGTGTGGGATGGGGTGGTAGTATGGGTCTATATTACCTAATTGAAACAGCTAAACAATGAAAACCATTTCATGGAACACTAAACATTGATCTACCATTTATGCAAAGGGCCAATTCAATGATTCTTTTCTAGGGAAAAAAAATCACTTGGCCAACCAAGAAATGACACACCACTTCAAACATTGCAAAGTGGGGGGCTGTGCCCCCCACATCCCCCTCACTAAATATACCAACTTCGAGATTGCACTACAGTGGGGAATAGGGCAATTTCATAACAACGGCCAAGTGATTTTCTTTTCCCTATAAAAGAAATCACTGAATTGACCTTTCGCATAAATGGTAGCTCAATGTTTAGTGGTCGATGAAACAGCGTTCAGTGTTTAGCCGTTTTGATTAGGTAATATAGACCTGGTAGTATGGCTGTAGGACTTGTTTGTTGGGGACTGCAGAAGGTTAAGAATGCTAGTAGATGTAGTAAGGAAAGTCATGCAGATAGCAGAACAAGTAGTGGTCCAGAAGTATTTCAAAGCATCTCTGAGCTCTGGTTTTTGCATTAAACTAATCATAAATTAAAATGTATGGATTCTGTTGGTTTCCCACTTGGGGCTTTAAATGTTGGAAGCTCACTAGCTCTCTTCTATATTTGAAACTAGGAAATCCATTCACTTGCTTACTGACTAGAAGGAGCCCTACTTTCCATATGTTAATTGTCTGAGCACTGAGCTGCAGATTAGACTAAACATGAACTGAAATGTAAAACATGCTGCCATAACAAGGTTTCTTTTCAATGAAGGGCTTAATTCAGGTCATGGCATCTCTTAACTTTTACTTTTTTTCTGGCTTGAATTTAAAATAATATAAACTCATTGCTTCTAATCTTGAGTAGAAATCTAACTTTCCTGTTCACTGTTCTAGGTTTAGAGGCACAAAATGGAGGAATAAACCATGTTTCATATATTATTCTGAGTACTGATAAAAATTTTCTGCTAAAAAGTGTTGATTTTTGTTTTTATGTTGTTATGATTTGATGAAGTTTTGCTTAAGATGAAAGTAGTTAATATAGCTGTGGTTTCAATACTTTTTTTTAATTATGATATAGTAGCTCACTTTTTTAAATTAAAAGGCTTATAAAATGATGGACTGCATAACTTGGGAATATATTGAAGAGATACAAAAGTCCTTAACCCCTTGTACAGGACAGGACAGTGATTCAACTGCAGAAAGATCAGTGTATACAGTAATGGATGCCACACATGACAGGAGATGTACCAAAGCAGAGGTAGTGGACCCCTTACTGCTATGTAAATAGAAAATAAAAAAATATATATAGAGACAGATAGATATCTGAAGCATTAGTCAGTACAGCAAGTTAGAATCATTGTGCCCTAAAATAACAAAAATAGAGCTTCAATTTTTTACAAAAACAAATTGAATGGTTGATTCAATTCTTTTTTCCAACTTCTGAAATAATTAGTAGACTGCGATATGCATATTTAAATTACCTGCTAGATGCAGACATATAGTGTAATATCTGAGTTTGTCAAGATGGTGAGCAAATACAAGCAGACAATGAGGATGTGGTCTAACCTCCATGTGATCCTTAATAAGACTAAACACTGCATAAAAATTGTGGGTCAAATAACATGCAAATTCCTGTATAACAGATTAGCATTTAAAGCATATACAGCATCTTTTACACTCATCTTTGACATAGCATGCATTACCCTACACTGATCATTTAAATTTAACCTTAACTCTATACCGAGCATGTTATGGTCTTTTTACATCAAAAAATACATCTGTGTATAGTCAAAAGACACTTATTTTAATAAATGCAACTTTTCAATCTATTGAGGCTCAAACAGTCCATACAGCTCTCTAGTTTCTTCAGCAGTCTTCCAAATGCAGGGTAATTAACAGAACTGCTCTCTCTGAATGGCTGGTCTTGCCTTTGGGACTGCTATTGCTGCACTATACCTCTTCTGAGAGACATGACTTGAGGAGTGTCTCTCTGAAACTCTTGTCTGTCACACTTCTCTTTACTGAGGTCTTGGTAGAAGTCACAGCTGAACAGGCCGCCTTTTCGTTTGGTTCCTTTGGTGTCAATTTTCTGTGAAATTTGACAAGGTCATCTAAGAGCTGCAGTAAGTAAGCTATAGAGAAGTCTCTAAAGACTGACATGTTGGTTGGGCAGAGAAAGAAAAAAGGCTGAAAGGAAAGGATTATTGATTTGTGATTTTACCAAGGATGTAGTGACACATGGTGGGGTACAGGTCAGGTCTACGTTAATAAGAATTAGACAGGGAGTGTTTCACACCCTAGTGGAGAGTTTAACAATTTGTTCAGTGGTATTTACATGTATGATGTTAAAGGAACACTGAGAATATTTATTTGCCCATTGTGTATTTTAATCACTATGTGGATAGTTGAAGTCTCCTAACTTGACATTGTTAGGGTTTGAAAGTAGACCCCCTCAAGTGAAGTGAGGTAGTTATCATGGTCTTCGGGGGATTCTGATGGTGATTTGTAGGAAGAAATAATGCAGTGGTTGATTTTGATGAGAGCTGTTTCGATGAGGTAATAGGATTTCTGACAAAAACAGATACTACCCTGAAGTTAACCCTATGTTTGACAGCCTGTTAAGTGCTGAATCCTGGTAAGGAGGAAGTGCTTGCACTGCACTGGAACCAGGTTTCAGTAACAGATATGTACATGTTCAAGCTGCAAGAGGGCCTCATGTTCTAACATCTTTCTAGTAAGTTTTCTAGCACTAAACAATGCCACCTTGTTGTTGCCCAGATCTTTAAAGTAAGTCTTCTAGCACTGAGCAGTGCCACCATGTTGTTGTCTAGATCTTTAAAGTAAATCTTCTAACCTTGTTGTTGTCCAGATCTTTAAAGTAAGTCTTCTAGCACTAAGCAGTGCCACCATGTTGTTGTCTAGATCTTTAAGGTAAATCTTTTAGCACTGAGCAATGCCACCATGTTGTTGTTTGATCTTTAAAGTAAGTCTTCTAGTACTGAGCAATGTCACATTTTTGTTGCCCAGATCTTTAAAGTAAGTCTTCTAGCACTGAGCAGTGCCACCATGTTGTTGTCTAGATCTTTAAAGTCAGTCTTCTAGCGCTGAGCAGTGCCACCTTGTTGTTAGATCTTTAAAGTAAGTCTTCTAGCACTGAGCAGTGCCACCATGTTGTTGTCTAGATCTTTAAAGTAAATCTTTTAGCACTGAGCAGTGCCACCATGTTGTTGTCTAGATCTTTAATGCAAGTCTTCTAGCATTGAGCAATGCCACATTGTTTTTGCTCAGATCTTTAAAGTAAGTCTTCTAGCAGTGAGCAGTGCCACCATGTTGTTGTCTAGATCTTTAAAGTAAGTCTTCTAGCACTGAGCAGTGTCACCATGTTGTTGTCTAGATTTTTAAAGTCAGTCTTCTAGCACTGAGCAGCGTCACCTTGTTGTTGCCCAGATTTTTAAAGTAAGTCTTCTAGCACTGAGCAGTGCCAACATGTTGTCTAGATTTACAACTGCACTTAGAAGACATTCTGAATTTGCTTTGTTGGAGTGTCCATCAATTGAACTTTGCTTAAAAAAGGCACTGGGGTACAAGCCATCCATACCAAAGCATGATGCCTTACTTACCATCTCATCTCAGATACTGGATGCCCTGTGAATGACACCAACTACTTAGCCAACTGTTGAAGTGAATTATCTTGTCCTGATATATAGGCAACATTCCTGGTGAAGGCAAGTGTCCTTCCTGCCTCTTCACATACCTAAGAAAGTTCTGTCCTATATTTTTTGCATACCACTCAAATTAGAATGCCTGGGGTCATTCACTCTCATGTGGTCTACCACTAGGTTGTAACTACATTTGTCATATTTAAAGGTCCTCAGAGTCCTAGAGACATCATAGATTCTTTTCTTAGGCAGGTAGATCATATTTGTACTGTTCTTGTCTGGCCTGGTGAATGTGCCATACAAGAGTTATAAATGACTAGTACTCCTCCCTGAGTAGTAGCAGACTTCAAAATCCTTACAGATTTCTGTTTAACACTGTGACAACTAGATTATGAATTATGTTAAGTTGAGGTGTTGGTGGGATGTGAGAGTAAAATTTACTTATTACCTGACTATTTATTACTTACACTCTAGCATTGATGTGGGGTAAAAGTACAGTTTTGTACCTACCATAAATGTAGATGTTCGAGGATCCACATTGCTGCAGTCCTAACTATTGGGTAGTCCGCTGTCCAGTCGGCCCGAATACCAGAGTATATGGCTGACGTCGGTCAGGGCGCATTAGACTGACGTCAGTACGTCAGGGTACTAATGCGCATGACCGACGTCATATCCTCAGTCTTTTCTTGCCCCAGATGTCAGAAGACCCTAAAAAGACAAGGCCCAATATACCTGCACCAAAAATATGTACAATATATACAAAAATATATACAAAAATATCAGCATATAACCTCACCTACACAACCACCCCTAAACACAGAGGGAAGGAGGGAGGGTAAATTGGACTGCAGCAATGTGGATCCTCGAACATCTACATTTATGGTAGGTACAAAACTGTACTATGTTCTTCATTCCACATTGCTGCAGTCCTAACTATTGGGTAGAATCCCAAAGCAGAGGTAAGGGAGGCTGGCAAATCATAAAGAAGCAGGAGCTGACAACATGCCTTGCAAAATAGCTGTGGCAAAACCAGCCCTAGACTTAGAGTAGAGAGGAAGGTGATAATGCTTAGAGAAAGTATGCACTGAACTCCAAGTAGCTGCCTCCAAAATATCCTTAGTTGCCACCCCTTAGAAATGCTGTTGAAGTGGCAGTGGCCCTAGTGGAATGAGGTCTAATCCCAGCTGGAATCTCCTTGCCATGATGGGAATAACAAAATGCAATGCAAAACCCAATCCACCTAGAAATAGTTTGTTTTGACACAGGCTTGCCCTCGAACCCAAAGCAAAAGAAACAAACAACTGCTGAGACTGCCTAAAATCCTTAGTCCTGCTTAAATAATAACGCAATTGCCTGTGTACATCTAAAGTGTGCAAAATCTTTTCCCCTTTATTTTGGTGGTCTGCATAAAAAGTAGGTAAATGAATAGTTTGGTTTAAAGCCACACTAGAAACCACCTTAGGCATAAAGGAAGGATTAGTACGTAATGATACCCTATCCTTATGGAAAATCAAAAGGGCTCTACTGCCATAAGGGCCTGCAACTCAGACACCCTTCTTGCAGAAGTAATAGCCAACAGAAAAGCAGTCTTCCATGACAAGTATTTCAATTCAGCAGTAGCCGCAGGCTCAAAAGGTTGTAGAGTAAGTTTTTCCAACACAAAATTGAGATCCCAAGCAGGAGTAGGAGCTCTACGTGGGGGTCTTATATTCTTTGCCCCTCTAAGAAACTGCTTGAACAAAGGATGCGAAAACAATGGTGGGTCACAATCATAGTGAGCTGAAATTGCTGCAGCATGAATCTTAATGGAAGAGAAGGACAAACCTTTGTCCAATAACTCAGTAAGATATTGAAGAGCCACACTCAAATTAGGCTCAGAAATCTCCAAATTCTTTGCTGTACTCCAAAATAAAAATCTCTTCCATTTTTCTGCGTACACTTTCCTTGTACTAGGTCTTCTAGCTTCCATAATCACATTTAAAACTTGTTGAGGAAGTTGAGACCTGCTGTGTTTCAACACAGAATATGCCAGGCTGTTAGATGAAGAGAGTGAAGCTTGACATTGAGCAGATGACCGTCCTTCTGAGATAACAGATGTGGAATCAAAGGTAAAGGCCATGGAGGCTTCCTTACCAGACTCCTTAGTAGTGGGTACCAGTGTTGCGAGGCCAATCTGGAGCTATTAAAATCATCCTTGGCTTGTCTTGTCTGACCTTTAAGAGCACCTTTGGAAGAAGAGGCAGAGGTGGAAAGGCATACACATGAAGATTTTTCCAACTGAAAGAAAGAGCATCCACTTTCCAAGCTGTGTGATGAAACCCCTTTGTGCAAAACTTTGGCAGCTGGTGGTTTAGTGGAGAAGCGAACAGATCTATGTCTGGAGTTCCCCATGACACTGTCAATTTCTGAAATACATGAAGATCCAGTTTCCACTCGTGGGGATCCATGATTTGTCTGCTTAACACATCTGCTAAGGAGTTCTGTGCTCGGCAGAAACCTTGCCTGAAGAGTTAGTTGCAAGCTGAGCGCAGTCTCCCATAAAATCATTGCTTGCCTGCATAGAGGATAAGAATGTGTTCCCCTTGTTTGTTGATGTACCACATGACAGTTGTGTTGTCTGTTAGAATCAACACCTGCCCTGGAAGAAGTAACTCCTTGAAAGCCAGTAATGCAAACTGGACTGCTAACATCTCCTTCATGTTGATATGTAGATGCTGTAGTCTGGCAGGCCACTTGTCTTGTATCCACTTTCCATTTAGATGAGCTCCCCAAGCAATGTCCGAGGCATCTGTCGTTAAAATCTGACTCGCCTCTGGCCGGGTCACAGAGAGTCCCTTGTTTAGGTGACATTCCTGAGCCCACCACAAAAATTCTTTTTGAAGGCAAGGTATTATTTGAATGACAGTGTCCAAATCCTGGCAGTGCTGTGTCCATACATTTTGAGATACCATTGCAGCTTCCTCATATGCAGTTTGGCATTGGGAAGCACCAGAATACAAGATGCCATGAACCCTAATGCTTGAAGGACTGTCCTTGCAGTCAGCACGGACTGATGAGATAGTTGATGGAAGTAAAGGGATAGACTCTTTTGTTTGTCCGGGGTTAAAAAGGCCATCTGGGCTGCTGTATTCAGTCTCACACCCAGAAAGCACATGTCTTGAGAGGGTACTAGACTGGACTTTATTTCGTTCACAGAATACCCTAGGCATCTTAGCACTGCTATAACATATTCCAGATGCTGTAGAAGGTCTTCCTTTTCTTGAGCCAGAATCAGGCAGTCGTCCAAGTAAGGATAGATTTGAATTCCTTTTAGCCTGAAGTAAGCTATCACTGGAGCCAGAACCTTTGTGAATACTCTGGGCGCAGTAGATAAGCCAAAGGGCAATGCAGAGAACTGATAATGAGAATTTCCAGCTCGAAAACGCAGATACTTCCTGCAACTTAGTCTTATAGGCACATGAAGGTAAGCTTCCTTGAGATCTAAAGTTACCATCCAGTGATCTTTGCCCAGCAGAGGTAAAAGCTGTTGTAACGTCAACATCTTGAACTTGGGAATGTCCAGATAAGTGTTGAGGATAGATAAATCCAAAATTGGTCTCCACGTGTTCCCCTTCTTTGGTACTAGGAACAGGCGAGAATAAAAACCTAGGCCCCTTTCTGATACAGGGACTGGCTGAATGGCCCCTATTTGGAGTAACAGAGAAATTTGCTTGTGAGCCTCTTTCCTTTGTGGAGGAGGAACGTCTGGCATGCCTTTGAAAGGGGGCAATGTATGGAAATAAAACCTGTAACCGTGGTGAATGATATCCAACACCCATCTGTCTTGAGTAATTAAATCCCAATTTTCTTTGAAAAGAGACAGTCTTCCTCCCAAAGGAGCTGCCAGATGAGAAAAGGCAGGTCATTGGGTCTGTTTACGAAAGGACTGACCCCTGCCCTCACCAGAAGTCTGAGCAGGTGAACTCCCTGTTCTAGGCCTAAAAGAACCTTGAGCTCTGCCCCTACCACGTCTAGACCTACCCCTAGACTGGGAATCATAAGCAGGATATGCCCATCCCTTAGTAGGCCAATTTCTACTAAACTTCGGTGGCTGCACCTGCAAAAAATCTGTAACAGTTTGCATAGACTTAGCTTTGTCCTCCATTTTCTTTAAAACTGCTTCCACAGGCGAACCAAACAACACATCAGACTGTAAAGGAGCATCCAAAATCCTTGTCTTAACATGCTCAGCTAAATTCTGATCCCTCAACCAGGCATGCCTGCGAAGAACAGAACTAGTGGCAGCCACCCTCGAGGAGGCCTGTACAGCATCAAAACCACATTGCAAAGAATGCTTACCCACTTGTTCAGACACATGAACTAAATCCAGCAACTCTTTACACTCAATACCTTCCGCCAAAGCATCCACCTTAGATTTCAGTTGTGAAAGGAGATAATTTTGATATTTTAGCATGTGAAACTGACAATTCAACGCCCTCATGGCTAAAGTGGAAGAAGTATACACTTTCTTTCCCCATCTATCCAAAGCCCTTGCCTCTTTATCAGTGGGAACAGGGTTTTTAACCACAGAGGCCTTAACACCTTTAGGTCCCTGAGAAACAGTTTCCGGGTCTGCCCTAGGACTCTTAAAAGATACTTATGAGCTTCAGGCACCCTAGAGTACCTATCAGGTTTAACAGGAGCAGGAGGCAAAGAATCAGGGTTCAGGGAAGCCTCTGCAAAAACATCTTCCACCACATTCAACACAGGAGGTATAGCTAAGGGCCTATGCTGGGGTAAAAACCAGAATTCCCTAAGCCTTTTCCTGGAATCAGAGTAATCCTGGCCTTCCCATTTAAAGTGCTCCCTCATGGAATGCAGAGTCTCTGAAAATGAGAAATCCTCAGGAGGAGAAGCTGTAGGAGTGGAATCATCCACATCAGAATCAGAATAAGGAGGATACTCCTGCAAATCTTCCGCAGAAGACTCAGAAGCCTCTGAAAACTGTTCAAAACTATCAAACTCAGGTTCCACCCTAGGCCTCTTATCAGGAGGGGGCATAGAACCTCTAATCATAGTAATCAAATCTTCTGCCATTTTAAGCATATGTTTCTTAGGCACAGAACCTGAAGTGCTAGGAGAAACCCCACTGAAGCTAAACTTGGCCTACCTCTCAAAGAAGTTTTGGAAACAGAAGGAGAGGCTCTAACTACCTTGGGAAGAGAGGGAAGAACAGTTACCTGAGAAGCCCCTCAGCCTGGCCTACCTCCTGAGAAGGCACATCCTGTAACAGTAAAGTCTCTGCCTGAGACTCCAAAGAAACTCCTGGCAAAACCTCTGGCTCCACTGAGCCTTCTAAAGAACCGGCGTCCGGGACTGCCGGTTCATCAACCCTAGGCTTCGCTGTTTTGTCCTTGCGCTTCTTGGGCCAAGCGGGCGTCGGAGCATCCGGCGGCATTTTATAATTGCAACGCTTCCCAAACACTAAGCTGGGACAGTCCAAGCTTCTCGTAATAGTGCGGTTGTTAAACCTAGCACAACGGCGGCATCCAACAACGTCGTGCTCAGGCCCTAAACAAGGTATACACAAGGTATGGTAATCCCTATGAGGTATCTGTTTCCCACAAGAAATACAGTTATTCACTTTTTCTGACATCCGGTTAAATACTGAGGCAAGAAAAAACCAAAATATTCCCCAACGGGGTACTTAGCCAACTCTGATTCGGTCTGAAACTCCGACTTCAGAAAATTTCAGAACGCCAACCTGCACTCGCAAAACTGCTTCTGCATCGGACCATGCGGCAAAAAAGACTGAGGATATGACGTCGGTCATGCGCATTAGTACCCTGACGTACTGACGTCAGTCTAATGCGCCCTGACCGACGTCAGCCATATACTCTGGTATTCGGGCCGACTGGACAGCGGACTACCCAATAGTTAGGACTGCAGCAATTTGGAATGAAGAACATCAATACAGTATTATAGGTAGGTACTAAGCTATGTGCCCTTGTGGGCCATTTTAAGCATAGTGAATTTCCCTTGGGGAAAATCAACCCTATACCTCTTGTCCCCAAGGTAAACACCTTAACCATTATGCCAACCCTCAGCCCAATACTAAATGTTTCAGCATCAACACACTAACTCCTCAGTTTACTTTCCCATCTCCTTCTGGTTGTTAAAAACAATTCCAGTCCAATACCATGATACTCCCTTCACTCCCTTTCATTCTCTTTTGCTCTCGCTCCACTCTAGCTACCCCTCTCCGGTATACCCAGTAAACTAGCATCTTGACTAAGCCTGCTACCAGACCCTTTAAGACCCCCTTCCATAACATCTGCAATCATCCACATCATCCGTATCCCAATACATTGTGTTTTGTAATGTTACAATGTTACAGCAATATTGCTAGGCTCGGTGCCTCAGAGCTGGTCATTATAAGCCACATCCATTCCACTGTGGTCATAAATACTTTTATTCATCAAAATGAAAACCCATCTACCTTTTAAAATGAATCAGACATTTACATCTTCTGACAGGAACTGGTAAATAGTTCCATAACCTAGATACTCTTGTAAAGAAATGTATTTTCTTAATGCCATTGTAGTTCCCTATTAGCAAAATCAAAACTATTATTTCTTCTACATAAATTGTGACAGAACAAACTAAAAGCTGTTATACACAAAAAAGGGTTCTAGGAACATTTATACCCCCAATTAGGTCCTCCTTCATTAGTCTATAATGCACTGAGTGCAATCTAAGGAACTTTAATCTTCCACTACAACATACATTTCTATACTATACAATTTGCTTTGCAAAATATTTTTGTACCTTCTTAGCTTTGTTCACATCACCACTACTATACCTAGAAAAGTCAGAATCCTGCTCCATAACACGCCTAACCATACTTATGTATAATGGAATAAAAGCTGGCGTCTGCTTCCCTACAATGTGATGAAAGTGTGGATGTGCATTACTTGTGTAAACATTAGCATTACCTAAAAGCTGGCATCTGCTCCCCTACAAAGTAATTTAGAGCTGTTTAGCAGAATAAGGAATATAATATATGACTTGTTACATACTGTTCAGGTACATGGTTAAATGCATCCAACTTCAGAATGCTTAATTAGCTTCATTCGTGGTAGTTGTGTTATTTTTCAAGGTAAAGTAGGAGTATAAAACTGATATTTTCTGAGTTATTGAACTAATGTCATAACTGTTGTTTTCACTATAATTTGATGGCACTCCTCAATTAGTATCTCCTTCTTCCCTCTCCTCTGTTGCCTTTCCATCTGCTTAGGCATGTAATCTCAACTCTGTATTCCTTTCTTTTAGCCACCAAAAGCCTGAACATGCGCCCACTCATTATGAATCTCTTGGGTTGATCACCAACATCATTTAACTTTAACAAAAGGTGTCCACTACTGGGCAAAGTCTCCAGCAGGGAAATACAATACAAAGTACGCTGATACTCTGAAGGTAATGTAGATGGCATACCTTCTCACTAATCCTTATTGTTTCTCTAGATATCTCAGGCTTTTGTATTACATTCATCTGTTTGTGGAGTGCACCTTCGCGGAGGCAGGTAGCTTAGGTTAGGTTACTACTCGCCTACTCATCCTCCTCCACCATTATACAGTTGCAGCCCACCTAAAACCAACAATTTGGTATTTGATCAGTAAAGTAACAGGGGTTGAATACCTAAGTAGCCCAATACTGTGTTTGCAATACAAGGTATTTTCCTTAGAGGTCTTCCAATTTGAAATAAAATGGCTTTTCCTCCCACTATTTTAAGCATTTTTAACAGTTGTGGCGCCCCAAGTGTGACCCACTGTTCTTCCTACTATTGGGAAATTGAAATTAGGTGGATTAACTAATAGAAAGTTACTCCTAAGATAGAACATCTAATAGTAAAGAAAAATAAAAGTTTCCACTTTCACCTGTAAAGTGATACTTTATAATTTGTGGTGGTGTAGCCAGGTTCTTCCTGCTCCATTCACTCTTGCTGCTCTCAGGTTCCACTCTGCTCCTTACCCAATTCCCACCCACCCCCATAACCCTTACATTTATTTTAAACTCATCACGCCCATCATACACAGTCATCCAATCACCACCAAAAAACCTCCCATACAATCAATTAATAACTGATAAATCATCTGTGACTCCCTATCCCACCTTATCCCTTAGCACTCAGTGTTATAGCTTTTCATTCCCCACAAACCATCTCCTCACTAATTCCTCACTATCTTTACCTATAAGTAATAATATATATATATATATATATATATATATATATATATATATATATATATATATATATGAATGAAGGTGGAATGGGTGGAGAAGAGTGTCAGGAGTTATTTGTGACAGACGGGTATCAGTAAGAGTGAAAGGGAAGGTCTACAAGAGTGTAGTGAGACCAGCTATGTTATATGGGTTGGAGACAGTGGCATTGACAAAAAGGCAGGAGTCAGAGCTGGATGTGGCAGAGTTAAAGATGTTAAGATTTGCAATCGGTGTGACTAGGATGGATAGGATTAGGAATCAGTATATTAGAGGGTCAGCTCATGTTGGACAGTTTGGAGACAAAGCAAGAGAGACGAGATTGCGTTGGTTTGGACATGTGCTGAGGAGGGATGATGGGTATATTGGGAAAAAGATGCTAAGGATGGAGCTGCCAGGTAAGAGGAATAGAGGAAGGCCTAAGATAAGGTTTATGGACGTGGTGTGAGAGGACATGCAGGCGGTTGGTGTGACAGAGCAAGATGCAGAGGATAGGAAGAAATGGAAAGAGATGATCCGCTGTGGCGACCCCTAACGGGAAAAGCCGAAAGAGAATGATGATATATATATATATATATATATATATATATATATATATATATATATACACAACAATGTTACACTTACATAGCTCTCTTCTCAGCTTACTCACAACAGTTCTCCATCTCATCTCATATCATAGTCATGCAATCACAAGCATCCACTCTCCTGCCTACCCTTTCCCCATCACACCCTATACCTACCATAATAATATTTTCATAGCACCACACCTCTTTAACAGCTCCAAAGTAGAACTGTTCACATACAGATGAATTCAGCTACTTATCTCCCCACATCTCATTCAGAAATAAACTAGACCAGCACCAAAACTCACACATCATTTCTTACACAAAAAAAAACAACTGAAACTAAGTGGTGACATCCACCCAAACCCTGACCCTAAACCAACACAATAGATACCTCTTAGTCCAAACACCCCCCCCCAAACCCTCACCAACCTACGATGTAACAACTCCAACTTTCTATTCATCAATATGAACCTGGGGAGCATCTTAAATAAAGTGCATGAATTCCATGCTTCCCTCTCCCTTTATAACAACAGCATAGCAGTTTTAACATCAACCTAGCTAAAACCCCATATAAAAGACAATGAACTCCTACTACCAAGGTTACAGTATCCACAGACTTGATAGAATAAATAAACATGGTGGCGGTATAACCATAATTTATAGAGATACTCTAAAACTTGAACAATTACAATTAACACCCCCCCCCCCAAGGCATCAATAGCACAGAAATACTAAGCTGCTGTCTTGAAGTCAACCCAAAAAATATATTATCATCATCTCAGTCTATATTCCTCCCAGAAACAATCCATCCATTGTTGAGAACCTCCTATCCTGGTCATCCTCCACATTCAACCAAGAAGAATTATAATGGGGGACTGCAATACTGACTGGTGTACCTGTGCCTCAGATAACCCCTCCAATTTCATAAAACTGTATGGATTTATCCAGATGATAAAAACACCAACCAGGACGGATAAGCATATTAGCAGACAGTCTATACAAGACTGGTCCTTAACCAATAAGCCCTCACTGGTATATCATTCAGGATGTCTCCCAGACAGCCTAAATGATCACCTGCCCACTTATCTACTTAGGCATCAACCTAGCACACCAAAAATGTAATTTATAAACATGTCTGCAACAAAAAACAGTTTTCAGCCACTGTGTTTAATTTTTTCCTACAACACTGTGACTGGTCCCCATTATCACATTTCCACCGAGACTCAGCTGTGGAATACTTTAACACCAATTCCTTGAAATTCTAAACAGTCTAGCTCCCCTCAGAAGGGTCTGAGTTAAATCAAATTATATTCCATGGCTGACCAAAGAAACTAAACAGTTACTTAAGCAAACAGACAAAACTTGGTGCCTATACAAAGGAAACAATACCCGATATACCCCAAAATCTGGAAAATCTCCTACATCAACTCTCTACACAAAGGTGGCACCTCAACAGAATTTTCCAACTATAGACCAATAGCCATTCTATCTCCCTTATCAAAAATCCTAGAAAAATGCATGCACTTACAATTCATGAACGATCTAACCAGCAACAATTTGCTAACCAACTCCCAACATCGTTTCCATGCCAATCACAGCACCACCACTGCCCTCATTAGCTTCACTAACTCAATAAACCAACTCAAAAATGAAGGCCAACATATCTCCTCTACACTTCTAGATATGTGAAAGGCATTCAACACAGTATCCCACCAAAAGCTGCTCAGTGAACTCTCTTCCCTAAACCTGTCCCACTCAGCACTCTCTTGGTTTCATAATTATCTATCAGATGAGATTGTCAGCAAGCTGTAAAGTGGCAAAACAATCTGTCATCCCATTTATCTGTTACAGTTGGTGTTCGCCAAGGTTCAGTTTTAGTGCCACCTCTTCACTATCTTTACCAAGAAGCTTCACAATGCTACTCACCTTGCAACCATAATTCAATACACAGATGATTTTACCCTAATATGCGCTGCACCCTCACATCCACAACTACAAGAAGAAAAAAACAAAAATCCTTCCCAGCCATAGAATCCTACTTGTCTAGCTAGCAGCTAATCTTAAACCCAAACAAAACCAAATTAACGGTAAACCCAAATAAAACCAAACTACAGCTGTGACCTATAACATTTTCGTTGTCATATATCTTACACTGCTTTATAATTTGTTTTTTCCTGATTTATCTGTATGTTTAGCAATCCAAGAGTGTTAATTCTTTCAAATTATGTTTTACTGATGTATGTTTTATAACCATATTTTATATGTTATATGTGGAGCTTTTCTCCCCGGGCCTCCACTGAAAAGACCTGTGTCCAGTGGACTTTCTCGGTTATCAAATGTAAAACAAAATAAATAATAAATAATGCTCTTCTCCAATAAAAAGTCCACTGATCAGCTATCACCCTTTCTCATTTATTCGTCTAACAAAACCATAAGTGAACCCGTCTCTCATACCAAACTCCTTGGTGTCACTGTTGATAGTAGCTTGAAGTTTGACATAACACTCTTTATCAAAAAGATGCACATCAAACTAGGCTCACTGTACAGAGTCAAACCATTCCTAACCAACTCCACCAGACTAGCAGTTGTCAGGACCCACCTTCTTTCTTCCTTGCTATACGCCTCTCCAGTCTTTCCAAACCTTTAAAAAAATAAGCCGTCCAGACTTGAGGACTGCTATCACAAAATCACCAAATTCACTACAAACTTATCATACAAATCCCACCACTGTGCTGCCCTACATCAACTAAAATGACTAGAATGACCCAACCTATTATCCCTAAACCAAATTATAACTGTCCATACCATCATAAACCAACCACACAAATGCCCAGCACTCCAAAATCTTGTCCAATCCTACTCAAGCAATAGAAAATTTAGATCTACTGACAAATGCCTGTTAAAGGTACCAAATCAAATAACAGCTTAGGAAATTCTCTTTACTCCAACATTATTTCCAAAGCCTGGACCTCTATCTCCCAACACATCCTTAACACTCCCAGCACAACCAAGTTTAAACATCTTCTCAAAGCACACTTTAATAACTGGCACTGCTCATGCACTTCCCCTGGCTGACTGTAGTAGACATCACTTTTATTTATGTCCTCTTCATTAACCCTATCACTTTTCTGCAGTTCTAATTTCCTCTCTCTTCTCTTCCATTTTCAGCTATTTTCCCACCCTTTCTCCACCCCCCAACCCTTTTACCATCTCTTCACCTTCCCCTCTTTGTCTTTCACCACTACTGCCTTCTAATCTCTCTTTATACAGTCAGGTATATATATATATATATATATATATATATATATATATATATATATATCATTTTCAATTAAACTCTACCTACACTGTTACATAAAGATGCTTCCCTTAAATTCTGTTAGTTAGCCATCATGCTTCTGACACTTTTTCCCAAGGGTCAGTGCCCCACCTGTTGTATTCAAAATACTGTACATTGTAAATCCGATTACATGTATTTATGAATTATCTATGCTAGTCATCTTGCTGCTGTCACATCTCTCCATGGGTATACAACCCACCTGTAGTATTAAAATTATTGTTAACTGTAAAATCCACATGATGTACTTGCTGTCCTCTGGCATTTTGATTCATGTACTTTGACAATGTATATTGTACTGTATCTCATACTTATAATTCTATCTTTTTTTCCTTGGACCTCCACTGAAAATAGGCCCATTCAGACCTCCCTGGTAAACAAATGTTAAATAAATAAATAAATAAATACAGCCCTATTGCCTAAGCGGTCATAGAGCTGAGAATATTTTGATTATTCCTCAACAGTTCCTGATGGCATCAACACTGACATGACAAGAAACAGCTCATCTATCATTTACCATTACCCCAAGGTCCTTAAACTCTGTACAACTTTGAATAATCTCAGAGTTTAATGCATAGGGATATCATCATTAACCTGCCCTAGATGCATAACTTTACATTTGTTGCGGTTGTGCAACTCTAATTGTTCACTCAACTATTGGTCGATATACCCCTGCATATTCTTGTGGTCCCATCATTGATGTCACCAAACTAATCCAAACTGTCATCACCTGTAAATTTTGAGATCCATACATGATCACTTTCAGCCATGGTGGCCATAAAGGCATTAAAGAAAAATGGCCTCAGGACAGAACTCTGAGGCACACCCTTGTTGATAAAATAATATGAAGATGGATCTCTAATTTAGACACAAGACTTCCTACATGAAAGTCATTCTACTATCAAAGGAGTGATACACTGATTAATCTCCCAGCTTTTTAGGGTATTAATAACAACTCCATGTAGTGCAGTATCAAATACCTTAGCGAAATTAAGAAATACTGTAAATACCAGATAACTATAGTATATGGAAACATCAATATTAATATAGAAACTCATCAAATTAGTACTATATGACCTACCATTCACAAAACCATATTGAAAAATGTCCTTTATGCAATATCTATCTACCAGAATACTAGTTTAAATGACCCTCTCAAAGTCCCCAAGATATATCCCAAACTTATGTCTATAGTTGTCTGGGTTATAAGTCTCCCCTCCTTTATGTACTCACAAACCAAAAGGTAGAAAAGTTAAATAGATAAATCATTCAGTAAAAACAAACTCAGAGAAAGACCTAACTAAGCTAGCGTTTCTGCTGTGTAATATCTTAAACCTCCTTAAGTGGAGGGCCATGGGATATATACAAACAGTCCCTTAAGGACAGTCCTATGTTTCAGCTACATGGTTTCTGAATGCCCACAACTTTTCACTTTAAGTCTTTACTGCTGCGTTTAAGCCAATATAACCAAACCCCACAAGTATTAGTCATGTCATGTTTTACCCCGCTTTCTGAGTTTGTCAGTATGACATAAGCGGCTATACCATGCCTGATGTCCATAAACAATAAGGTGTCTGCAACACATCTGTTCTCCAGATCAATGAGGTTTAATGAAAGTGAGTTTAAACTTTACAAGGTTACAGTAGATGATGAGGCACCACAGTGCAAAGAATGTTAGGGTAAAATGTTTAAATTAACCACATGATAAAGACATTAGATATATTGTCACTTATTGTTAATGGCGTAAATATGTATTTAATAATCCATCATAGCTTCATAGGTTAACCTAGCCCTAACAATTCCCTGGATATTTCTTCCCATAATATTTACTTCCCTGGACCCCTGTCTATCAGAGTGACTGACGTGATCCCTGGGGTGAATTTTCTATCTCCCATCCAATCATCAAGGTTCCTTATGAAGAGGGCCAAGGAGGCACTCTGCTTGATATATAGCTTGACATATATGGGCAGTCTATTCCAGAGTATGGGCAGTCTCTGGGTCAGGAACCTATCCCTCCAGCATGTTTTGTTCATTGTGATGACAAGGTTTAGATCCCTGGAGCATGTGGCTCTGAGGGATTGGGATTTCTTTAAGTGGAGCATGACCAACAGCTCAGGGTTTGACATGGCCTTGTATGTTAAGCAGAGATTGCCCCTGAGTAGACGATATGCCACAGAGTATAGCTGGAGTTTTTTTAGATGGTCAGCATAGGGAATCTGCTTTAGGCCTGTGATTCTTTTAGTGAGGTATTTCTGCAGCTTTTCCAGCTGTTGCAGATGTCTTGTGAGGTACATACCAAACGGGATGTTGCTTCTATAATGGGTCTAATCAGGGATGAGTACAGTGGGACAATGACCTCCTTTTTTCTGGATGAAAATCCCTTAATGATGAGGTGTGCCACATAGAAGAATTTTCTGACTGTTGTGGCAATGTGGTTGTCGAAGGTGAGACCACTGTCCACCTGTGTCCCTAAGTCCCTTATCACACTTTCAGTGTTTAGTGTACTGCCACCTATGTGGTAATTCATGGGTACATGGTTTTTCCCAAAGGGGATAACTATACATTTCTTGGCATTGAGCTTGAGCCCATGGCTCTGGCACCAAGCATCTGTTTCTGTAAGGCCCTTTTGTAGAATATCCACATCATTTGGGGATTCAATAATGGCTCCCAGTTTGCAGTCATCTGCGAACTTTGTTAGCCAGAGTCCCTTAGTGTTGGCCTGTACTTCAGAGAAGTAGATGCCAAACAAGAGCGGTCCCTGGACTGAACCCTGAGGTACTCCACTTGTCACTTGTCTGAAGCTGGATTTGGAGTCGGCTACTTTTGCAGTCTGGGTTCTATCAGTAAGCCAGTTGGCAACCCATCAAGTGATGTAGGGATTTATGCCCAGCTTAGTAAGTTTATCTATGATTCCAGAGTGGAGAATGATGTCGAAGGCCTTGGTGAGGTCCAGATGGGCTGTGTGGACCGCCTTACCCTCGTCCACAGCTCTGGAGACTGATTCAAAGAAGTCAATCAGGTTCTGGAGACAAGATCGGCCATTCATAAACCCAAATTGGGTGGGGTCCAGTGTTTGAAGGTTGCCAATGTCTTTGTTTATAAGTTCCATGATAATGCATTCCATGCCCTTGCAGATCAGGCTTGTCAGACTGATGGGAGGGTAGTTCCCGGGATCCAAGGTGGATTCCCCCTTGTGGAGTGGGATAACCGTAGCTGTGCGTCACTCAGTGGGCACAAAGCCTGAGGTGAGGCTATGATTAAACATGGCACTTAAGTGAGGTGCCATTTCATTTTGTAGTTCATGTAGTACACAGCCCAGGATGTCATCTGGTCCCATGGATGCTGTATTCTTAGCTTTGGAGAGTGTGGTTTCTACCTGTGTGGCCGTGATTACTGGAATTTGGCAATCTTTTGGTATTGAGATGGGCCCTTTAGGGGGTGAAGTTGGCACTAAATTGATCTGCCAGGATATTGGCAATATCCTTGGGATCAGTATATTTAATGCCATTCTGTTGTAGCTCAGAGCAGATCTGAGGATTGCCATTTAGATTCTTGACATAACTATAGAATGTCTTGTGGTTGTCTTTGGAATCTTTGGCAATTTTATTTTTGTAACTAGCTTCATCCTTCAGATGAGATGTTAATCTGTCTGAATTAGTGGTATCTCTGTTGGATGTAAAAGATTCCACAGCACTTATTGAAAGGGGAAAGGGAAGTTTCTCAATGCCCTGGCAAAATTGCCCTTAGTCAGTAAAAAAATATCACCTTCTATCTCGCTGAAAGAAGATATTGGCCTAGGGGGACTAACCTGGTCAAGAAAGTGTAAAATACATAAATAAAGCCAAGATTCAAATTTCTTCACAACGAGTTCTTGAGTACCGAAACTGCATATACACACTACTAGCAAATGATTATTGGACACCTGAAATTTTACTCATATAAAAGGTAATGTAATTTTGGAAGGAAATTAACTATGTACCAAGTAAGAATGACACACGTAGAATTAAATTGACAATAATCCTCTCTACAGCTAAAGTTTAAAGTAATAGAACCAGTCAAATTAATAACTTTTAAAATGAAAGCATTAATAGTCCATTCCCATCTACGCACTTGAATCTGATATCCCCCACCTTTATCTTTACTTTTTGGAAGGTTATTTTACAGTATTTACATACAACAATCCCAATTTCACTGTCTAATCAGTCAGAACTCACTTTGCAGTTTTCCTTGAGAAGGTCAGCAAATAATATAAGTTGTTTTACCATTAATATTTATAATGTACCTTTATTGCCTTTTACATTACTGCACCGGTAAGTATTCAGTCTAAATTGTGTATATAGCTTAAGCATCTGCTGCTTTGTTAGTGGAGTAAGCCTTTGTGTTCTAGGCAAGCATTTTTCCTAGTTGCCATGGCACAACTGTATGAGTTTTTTTCTGATGTTTTAATTCTTGGTTGTGATAAGCTCCCTTATTCCACTATATATTCTGTTATAGTTATATTCTCTGTTTCTTCATCTCTGCCTAGCATTCTCCCCTTTTTATTACCTGCAAACTTTATCCCAGACTATCCTTGAGCTTTAGCTCTCCCTTTTTTATCTGTTTTTTTTTAGATACTGCCCATCCCTTCTCTTCTCCGTGCCTGCAAAAGTACTGGTAAAAGTCTCATACCTAACTTATAATTGCTCTTTTAGGTGATAGCCATGAGGTTTTTTTATTATTAGTAGTCATGCTTCTCCAGTTGTAACTAATGATTTGGTCTTTACTACTGGATATCCACAGCCAGTTTAGCTCTGAGGCTTCTTTTGCTGCTCTGAAAACCAAATCTGTCCTGCACAACACTGGAACATTTTTTTAAATAACCTGAATGGAGTATGTACAGTGCCTGATAGGAGACAGCAAATAAATAACTGCACAAGGTACTTGCTGCTTCAGCACTTCTATTGTATGGATTCAAATGTGTGACATTGTTAAGACTTACAAAACTTCATGTGAACTTTCACTCCATCCATTCCATCCATCCATCCATCCATCCTCAACCCCCTTCTTCCCATTTTTGCACATGGGGTTGGGGTGTCACTTCAACAGTTACAATCATCTAGAGCCAAGTTTTACACTGCTGGGTGGATAGTCCTGCCATGGTGGTACTTCTACACCACACACTCACACGCACCCCTATAGCCAATTTAGAGTGTCCAGTCCACCTACTGCATATCTTTAGAATGTAGGAGGAAACTGTAGTACCTGGAGAAAAGCTATGCAAACATAGGAGGTACATGCAAACTCCATACAGAAGGCACACCAACTGAAAATCAAACTGGGGAACCACTTGCTGTGAGGTGACAATGCTATCCATTGCATCAGTGTGCTGCCCTTTACATTTGTGCTTTCTTCATCTATTCCCCCTACTTGACAAGTGGTTAGAGAACTAAAGGAGGTGAATTAAAATATCGTTAACCACTAAATAAGCTCAGCTGTACTTCTCCCCGTTTTGAGTTAATCAAATGATTGTGTTTGGTATTATTTTTTATTTCTTAAAAATATTTCTCTCTGCTATTTTCTCAGAAACATAAAGTTAGTCTTATATATCAGTTTAACAGTGAGTGTTCCTACTTAATGAGGGTATGTAGGCTGAATGGTTCACATGGAGTGCGGTTTCTCACCTGCTGTGCTTCCCTCCCACCCAAAATTCTGACAGATTTAAACACTCAGAGCCACACCTTCTTATTACTTTACATAGCCTTCTCCTTAAAGCAATACTTAGCAAATATAGCACATCCATTTGCAATCTATCTCCTAAAACCTTTAATAATAAAAAAATAATCTCCTAAAAGCACAAGCATTACTACATCTCTGCAACCCAACTACAATAATACCCTTCAGCTCCAGTACAATTCAATGCCATACAAACACCTACCCTTTCTGTCTATTACAAAACTCATCCTTCACTTGTCACTACAATCTTCACCAGTCTGTCACCCTATTTCACTTCTCATCTACTCCCTGACTGCTCAGCAGCCAATCTATCTCATCATTCCTTAAACCAGTCTTCATATCTCTTATCACATCCACAATTATGAAACTCTTTCCTTCTAGTGGCAAATAACAATTCCTCACTCCCACACAGGGTCAGTGCTCTTTCCTGTACTCTTCATACATACATACTAAAAGTGTGCATAACAAGCTTGAGGATGCCAATGCCTTTCTAGCCTCACAGTCACCAGACATACTTACCACAAGTGAATCTTGGCTGAAGGCACTTATATCATTTCTTCCTAGACTTTACTTGCTACTTAGATGCCCATCCTTGTTCTTGTATTGGTGGGAGTGTCATTTTACATCAGAAATTCTCTTTAAACATCTCTTTAGCCGGTCAGTCTATATCCACAACTAAACACAGCCTTAACTAAATGTGATTCTCTATCTAGGCTGCCTCCTAAAGCCTCTCAATACCTATCCATTATAGTGGTATACCTACCACTCTCAGCCTCAACTGCTAAATTCAAATCACTTTTAAACATCCTGGCCAAAATCACTATACATTCTCACATTATCATCCTTGGAGACTTTAACTTAAACTTTCTGGGTCCAGACATCCTGAACACAAGCTAATATGACTCATAACCAGTCCAACTAGACCTAACTTTAAAACAAAACTACTACACGTTACCAGTGCTCTTAACCTCCCACCCTACCAACATCTCGTCCGTCACTAATCTCTCACCCTTTTTTAGTGACCACTGTTCTATTGCCTTCCAAACTGAACATGTAAAAATCAAGTTCTACTTTAGACTACAATCACGCACACCTAAACAAAGTCACAAGTTAGCCATACTCAAATTCCATCTCTCCACCACTGACTGGTCTCCTATTGTCTTTCTTTCTCTTCCTCTCTTACAGATACCAGCACAGCTGCTAACCAACCCATTTACCCAGCACTTACTCTACTTACAGAACTGCCTTTTTCCTATTGTCTCAAGACTCTTCAAGCATAGCCCAATTGACTAGTTAACAAAAAAAATTGAAAGCCTTTATTCAGATGCATGATGATGCATGGAAGTGTTTTTTATATATACCTTCATTAAATTATAACTTAAAACATAAAACATAGGCAAGCAAATATTTTACAGAAAAGAAAACAAACCATATTAACAATGTTTCCAATTTACATACATTATGCATCACCTATCTTTTCTTTTCTTTCTTTGTAACTATCATCAGTCCAATATTACATAAATTTCCAAATGTCTACATTCCCCTAAACCTCACTTCTCCTCCTGAACATTCTACATGTGTTGTTGTCACAATTTGCATTTATTTATATGTAACTTGCTCCTTCTCTTTTTTACAGACCCTTCTTCCAGTTCTTTTAGCCCTTTTATAATATTCAGCACTTCAAATACAGCTGGATTAGACTTTCATTTCCATTTTCTAGTAATTGCTTTTTGGCAGACAACATAATTAAACTTAATAAAGCCTTAGTATGTCCAGGCAATTCAGATCATGTGTCCCAGTGCAAAATAATCATTTCCTTAGTTACAGCCATTGTCTCACCCAATATTTCTGACAAAATATTCTGTAGAGAATTTTTAAAATATGCCAATTCATTACACTTCCAAAAAAATGTTCCCAGTTACCTCTTTCTTCCCCAACACACATTTGTTATCTACTTGAGGAAAACTTCTTTGAAATCCACTTGGGGTATGAAATACCTGTGCAAACACTAAAGATCCTAAACCTTCTGGACTTGGTTGCATACTTGGGAGTCATGCATATGTTCTGTTCTCTCACAAACTGCTTTTCTAGTTTCTCTTCCAAATCTTTTCTAACATTTTCTGATAATTCTTATTATTATTGTGTTATATGTTATATGTTTTACTAATTATCCCTGTGTTGTAGATTCAACTAAAAACTCTAATAGAGAAGGTGTTTCAAGATTCCACTATCCCATTCTCTTTGCCTGTACTCTAATATCAATTCCTGGTAGGGAAGGCAGTGTCTAGTCTGCAGTCCAAATGTCTTCTTGGCCTCATACCACTCAGTTACCTTTCCCTCTTTAGTTATTTGCTCCTTATATCTTGGTTTCTTTGCCAGTTTTTTCCAGTAAATTCTAGTCTCCTCTTGCCTATTTTCTGTAACCTACTTACAGCCATACCTATTGGCAAAAACACCTTTCACCATTCTCATGTTGGCTTAATTCTTAGAATATTTTCTACTTCTTTGTGTTCTGTATGGTTGTTATTATTCTCCATAAGACTCTGCATCCAAAGTTCTACTCTCTCTCTTTCTTGAACCCACCCTCTGCTTTCATCGTTGTTCCTTTCCATTTTGAATTATAACCTTCTGCTTGTGCTATGTACAGGAGCCTTAACTGTGTAGCTCTAAAATATCCCTCCATATCAGGTAATCCTAAATCACCTTGTTCTATTGGTAGGATCAACTTATTACATTTAATTCTTGCCCTGTTCCCCTATAAATTCTTTCAACTTTTTATCAATTATTGTCCACAGCTTCTCCTCTGGTCAATAAAAATATTCCTGGACTGTAAAAGTAAAGAAACTAAAAACATTTCACTGCTTGTCTCTTACTATGCATATCCAAGAATAAAAGAATTTGCTTTCTCAGTCTTTGTATTATATTATATTTTGTTTAGTTCCTTCTCACATATCTTTAGCTGACATATCAGAATCCTTTTAACCCGTACTCCTAAATATTTCATCTTATTATGTCTCTCTCTCTCTCTCTATATATATATATATATATATATGGGTATTATTCAACCAATTCATGTGTGGGTACCTAATTTACAACTATAGCCTTTGTTTATATCCCAAAAGGGCAGCCACGGTGGTGCAGCGGTTAGCATTGTTGCCTCACAGCAAGAGGTTCTCCAGTTCGATTCTCGGCTGGGGTGCCTTCTGTACGGAGTCTGCATGTTCTCCCTGTGGTCGCGTGGGTTTCCTCTGGGTGCTCCGGTTTCCTCCCACGTCCCAAAGACATGCTGTAGGTGGATTGGACACTCTAAATTGGCCCTAAGTGTGAGTGTGTGCATGTGTGTGCCTTCTGTGGAAGGTTGGGCGCCGGGCTGGCAACTCGACACTGTAAAACTCCACTGCCAATCATGAGCGGACAGGTGATCTGCTGTGGCGACCCCTAACTGGAAAAAAGCCGAAAGAAGAAGAAGAATTTTATATCCCAAAAAGACTTGAAACTGTCTCAGAATGTTCCACAACACTGAGCTGTACTTTTCTGGATTTTTAAGGTACAAAATTATATCTGCAAATAAATCCAACTGTTCTTGATTACCATACCAATTATATCCTTGCTCTGATGCATGGAAACACTGGAAAAAACAACTCCATCCATTAACAGAGACAGTACACTGAACTGTGCAATTTCACCAAGCAAGCTATTCACAGACATAAAGCACTTTAAACTAAAACAAACCACTTTCTTACATTCTCTCACACTATCCTAGCAAGAAGTGAGCAATATCAGCAGTAGAACTCCCCCAGATAATTAATTCTGTCAAGGACTGATTCATTGCCAAAATATTAGCCTTTCTACAAGAATTCTCCCCACCTGCCTCACACTCACTAGTGACTCAAAATAACTCCATTCCCCTGATTATCTTCCTCCCTTCTACTTCACCAAGACTGCAACAAAACAAACAGCACTCTTACTTGAACAAATCCCTCTTTACTCACCTAGTGGCCAAAATAACCATTGCTCTTGATTTATGTACTTCTCCAGTGACTTCACTACTATTCTCCTGAAACACGTCTATAACATCAGCCTCAAAACTAACACCTTTCCATCTATATTGGAAATTGCCTTTGTGAGACCCACACCCTAGGATCCTAAACCTACTTCCACCAATGACTTCAGACCCATCTCAGTACTCTCTACTCTGGGCAAAATACTGGAAAAGCTAAATTTGTACTGAACTTACTACCTGCAAAAATACTACTTAGTCTCAAACAAATAAGGCAGCGTTGGGGGAGGTTGAAGTACCCAGAATGCACTATGGACCCAAACATACAGTATACTCACCAACATTGGCAAAGGGAACCTTACTGGTGTCATGATCACTGATTTTACCACAGCCTTTCACATGGCTGACCACTCTATATTACTCACACACCTAAAAGACATTGATATCAGGCCTGAACTCACTCTATAGTTCAAGGATGTCCTGGTCAACAGATCCTTAAATGTAAAAACTGGCACCTCCCTTTCCAACTTCACCTACACATACTCAAGTTTTCCTCTAGGTTCTATTCTTACCCTACTACTATTCTCCATTTTTATAAACTTCTTCTGGACCTTCTCTGTCTACAACTCCTATTATATGCTGCTAATATAGTTTATAGTCATCTACAAAGCTATCCCCTCTCATCAAGCCAAACTCAATTTCAAGATGATTTCCTACAGATAAACATGTGGCTTACCAATAAAAAACAAATTCTAAACCAAAAACAAATGCATGTTCTTTGCTACTAAAAAAAAATACTTTCTACTACCTATTCTTCTCTTAACATCTTTGATATCAAAAACTCTCTTAAACTACTACCTCTTTTAGAGTCCTAGGAATTTGGCTAGATCTGACCCTTATCAGGAACACATTCAAAAACTGAGATAAAAAATCAGTTGCCTATTACTCTGGGTCAAGAAAATCTTATACTGCCTACTTTTACTTCCCACCATGTCAAACAAAAATATAACTGCTATGTAAACCTTATCAAATAAAATTTTCCATTTCATTAGAAATTCCCCTCAGAATGAACACTGTTACCTCACTTTAACCAAGGCAAAATGGCGCCAGAACTAACCTTCTACTCAGTTCCCTACTTTTCAAACTATTCCATCAAGACACCCCATCTCTTCTCACAATACAACTCATTTCAGCCAGTTCAACCTACAGCCTCTCAAGCCAATCTGCTGGTGAGCCTTAATTCCAAACCACTGCCACAAAACTGCATTCACTATTCTTGCCCCTAAACTGTGTCAATCTCTCTCTTACAACCTCATGTTCCATACGATGTACCCCAAGATCAGGTCAGAATTCAAACATTTCCTGATTGGTCAACACAGATGCAAATAACAGGAAACTGGGAATACTACTTAAATATACAGTTCCCCTATAAGTTAACAGCTCTTTTTCTTTCAGGAAAGTCTATGCCTTATTGACTAACATGAATAAAAAAGGAGCGGTTTTCCTTCCAGAGTATGTTATTAGACAAAAGTAACAACATCTGTGTTCTTTTCCATTTATTCCTATACATTATTAGATACATCGCTGATGCATTATGCTTCTATTGATATTTGTTGTTTGTAGCTTTTTGTTGTTACAATATCTTTTCTACTAGCTTTCTACTGATATTTGCTGTTTATTGCCTTTTATTGTTTCAAATCGATGATAACCTGGGCTGAGCCTGCAGTTAGCCATTCTGGAATCACTGGTCTACCCTGATAACCAAAATGTAAATAAAAATAAATTAAAAATACAATAATAGATTTGAACAGAAAAAAACAGGAAAGTGCATTAAGACTCACTCATTATTCATACATCTCTGGTACTCATATTACAATATTCTGAATATGGACCAAAATGAGAAGGTTAATAATGTCAGAATAGTAACATGTCCCATATCAGATCATAATTCTTTAACATTTACTTTAACTGTAAATAACAATAAACTATCAATATGTACAGAAAACCAGTATATATTACTAAAATAGAATTTAAGCAATGACACACAGAAAAAATAAGCACTTTTTTGAATGTAATGATAAAGATAGTATTAGTGTATGTACACTCTGGGATAATTTAAAATCTCATATGTATTGGAAATTTACACACTGGATATAAAACAAATGCAAAGAATGGGATAATGATTTGATAGATCTATACAAAAGTAGATATTACCAAAAATACAAAACAGGAAAAAAAATAGATAAAGAGAATGCTCTGAGAAACACATACAAAAAAATACTTGACTATAAAATGCAAAGAATACTGGAGAAATGGAAACTTACATCACATAATACTAGTGCTGGATGATTATATAAACTGGCTAATAGGTAAAAAATTTTAGAGAAATCTAACCAGATCAGCAGTATTAAGTGTTAAGAAAGTATATGTTTAAGGAGTGTATAAAATAATATTTAAAAAAAATCAATGAAAGATATGAAAAACAGTCCAGTTACTGCAAGTTTGAAATGCAGATACATAAAGTAATGGCATCCCCAGAAGCTAATACATTCTGCTAACTTCCCAGACCTTTGTAGTGTTTGCTTGTAATAAGAGAAACACCATCTCATCTTTATTTTAAAAGACAGAGTGTAGGAACAGGCATGGAGACCACAATGGTTTTTATTTACTCTGTAGCATATTGTCTACTGTGAGGTGATCTCTGCCTAACATATAAAGCAATGTCAAAAGCAGAGCTGTTGGACATGCTACACCTAAAGAAATCCGAATCCCTCCGAGCTACACACTCTAGGGACCTAAACCTTGTCACCACAATAAACAGGACATGCTGTTGGGATAGATTCCTGTCCCATAGACTTCCCATACTCTGGAACAGGCTACCCATCTA